>NC_133657.1:20774315-21074315 GCF_009905375.1 Apium graveolens | reverse complement strand
CTGCCAAAAGGAAATTGGATTTACACAAACCACATGTAACAAAAATAATGGGAGAAAATATGGTTCAGGTTAGATATGTTCTTATAGTAAATTCTCAATAACATATAAAATAGTACTTTCCGAATAAATATATGTGACAAACTTTTTAATTTTTATATGCAGAGTAAGAGGACCATTCTACCCCCTCCACCACCTCTAACAGACTATGAAAGAGATAAGGTTGTAAGAGTGAAGATGAATAATGAGGTTCTCTATGCTTTGAAGTTGCCTACACTGTTAGCAGGATTAAAAAGATGCAAGGGAAATGAGAAATCCCAAGATGGAAGTGAAGATTATGATCCAAGAAAGGATGCATGACACGATGCAGTTAGTGAAGGTGAAGCATTAGTGACTCCACCGAAGGTTTGTCGTAGCCATAGTTCTTTATTTTTAAGTTTTTGCATTATAATTCGATTATTGGGACGTGATAAATTTTATTTTGCAGGGAAAAAGAAGACAAACAAGAAAAAGCTATTAATGGGACATGGACCAACAACACGTTCCAGAGCCAATTCAGCCAAGCCTGCAACTCAGGACGCAAGCGAGAAGGAGGACACATGTCGATCTGTACCTGTAACATCTCTAGCTCCTATAGTTGACTTACTAGAAGCAAATGACGACAAAGGTTCAATTGCTGCTTTTTGGGCTATGCGGAAATGACAAAAGGAATAGGCTGAAAAGGGAAAATTTTAACAAGAATTAGCTGAAAAGGAAAAAGTAGATGTAAGTGCAAGTAAGAATATTGTCGAGGAGAATATAATCCCTGATATTGATTTTGAGGAAGGCGCTGAGGAAGGTGATGAGCAAGGTTAGCCTATTCTCTTTCTTTTCATTTTAAATTTCAAATTTGGTCCCGCCTTCCTGTTATTATATAAAAATTTCAAAAAATGCAGTTGTAATTCCTCAAAGGATGAGAGGAAAAACTAGGATAGACAGAGTTCATATGAGAAGCTTGGAGCAGAGAATTATCATCGGGATGAATGATGATTACCATCCTATCATAGAAAATGATAAAATATTATCGGAATTAAGTAGCTTCATTAGAACGCTTGCTAAGCGATGTGTGTAGATAATTTATGTTACTTGGCGCCATGTCCCGATACAGTTGAGGCAGACTTTGTGGAATTACGTCAAGGTATTTATGACTATATATCATTGTTTATCTTTACTTTTTATTTCTGTCAAGGTAGGGACAAATTATGTTCAGTTTTAATTATCATTTATAATTAGTTTTATAGTTTTATTATCATTATAATTATAAGGATAATTTATGAAAAACTAATTAGGGATGACTATTTTATTAATTTATTCTCATTAATGTTTGCAAGGCCCGATATATAATTTCCGATGAGTTGGAAAATTGGGTGATCGAGACAATTCATTCATGTTGGAAGACGTACAAGAGTCGAATTAAGGCAGGTCATTTTACACCCTATGAGAATGATGAACTGAGGTTGGTAAATAGACCAGATGACATTCCACTGGAGACTTTTAAAATGCTCCTGGAATATTGGAATGATGAGAGTGTTCATGTATACTTCTGTGATGTTAAGCATTTAGGTAGTCTCGGTATCATGATAATTTAATTTTTCATTATTTTTGTAGAATAGAGCGAAGACAAATGCAACAAGCATTTTCTCTATTTACTTGATTGTCTTGTTCTATTTCACTATATGTGTCTAAGTAGTGCTACAATTTTGCTTATTTTATCTTATTCGTTCTTTTTGGTAGAAAAACAAGGCTATAGCTGAGCCTGACAATGAACCGTGTGTGAGAGGTCTTTTCTTGCTCAATTTCAGTATTTCATTGTATATGTCCCAAGTACTAACAATATGTTACTCATTTTGTCATGTTCTTTCTTTTTGCTATAAAAAGAAGGTGGTAGTTGAGCGTGGACCTTGTGCTGCAGAGGTTTTTATTAAAACTCGGGAGCAAGTTGAAGGACGTGTGTACAAGACCAATCCAAAAATAATCAAAAAGAAAATTATATGTATTTTATTTCCTCGTTTCCTAGTTTACTGCTGATTTGATGTATGTTTTGCTATCTTATTTTTGATGACCAGTTCTCTTTTTTATATTTGTTTTTATATATAGGAAAACATTAACAAAAAACTCAGCACTGAAGATGCTGCTTGGGATAAACTTGGTACAAGGCACAATCTGAATTGGCTCAAAGGGAGATGCGTTAGGCCAAACATGCAGAATAATATGCAAATAGGTACGTATATCAAAGAGCTGACAGCAAAGATAAAGGAAGCCTTGCTTCTGAACTGGAGGAGAAAGTGAAGAAAGTTGAGTCCGAATTCCAGGATAAAGTAAAGGAATTTGAAGAAGGTGTCGAGCTAAAGGTACAACAAAACATGGCAGTTGTTCTTAAAAGACTTGTGAAAACCAACCCGAATATAAGAATTGACATCCAAGACTTGTGCGTGATTGCCGCAAGTGACAATGATGATGGTACACCAATAACTGGCCGCAACAGCTTCTAGTACCAGTGTTTTTCAAGTTTATAAGCATATAACACTATCTATTAAGTCATGAACTACTTTAACTTTTGTTTATGTAGTTTAACTTTTGTTGGATGTTGGATGTTGGATGTTTTAGTAGGGGGTTGGATGTTTTAGTAGGATGGTTGTTGGATGGTTGGATGTTTTGGGAGGATGTTTGTCTCTAGTTTGTTGTTTTGGATGTTTTATTTAATCTGGGGTTGCTTAAATACCAATAGCACATTTTCAATTTCTTCTTTGTCAAAGTGTTACATTAGCTTCATAAATTGTTACCGTAGATAATATAAAATGTTTCAGTAGCTTGCTTACAAATGTTATATTAGCTACTAAAAGTGTTACCATAGGTTCTTAAAATACACCATAAAAGTGGGACCCACATGCCACATCACTACATGCCACGTCATCAATGTGGGCCCCACACTGTCACATCAGCATACCATGTTCCATTCCACATCAGCATGCCATGTCAGCATTCATGTTATTTTGAAAATTCTGTATCTCTCTAATGTAACATACATTTTACGTTATATTTCGACTGTTTTTGTTACCTTAGGGGTCTAGGATAACAGAAAAGGTCATGTTACAGTAGGCGACGTTTATGTTAGATTAGGTAGCCTAAGCTATCACCGAAAAAGCTTACTTAAATTTCATGTTACCTTAGGCTGTTTTTGGCCTTTAGTAACGTTAAAAGGGCCCTATTGTAACATTTTTTTTGGTTACCAACAGGATGTTTTTGGTGTAGTGATTTTATATTTTATAAGACTATTATTTTCAAGTTTTAGTTTGACCAAGACTTGTGTAAGTGATGAATCCCAAGAGTTTATGGGATTTTTAAAACTTCCAATATATGATATCAAGTTTTAATAGCACATAGGTTATAACAAATGAACTAAGTTCTGAACATAAATAAAAAAGCCATACAGGGCCAATAATAACTTTAAGGGGCTGAAGTATCCTCAACATCCATCTCATACCCTCCGCTCTCACTCGACGTCTCAGTAGTATCGGTCTCTGAAGAAGAAGCTGAGGTCCGCTGCAGCAGGTCTGAAACACGACTCTGGAGGAGGGAGAAATTGATCCTAAGGGATATCATCCGAGACAACTACACGGGTACGAAACCTCTATAGTAGAGTCTCATCATCAGGATACACATAGTCCGCCGGGTTACTGTCAGGACAAGCCTCATTCACGGTCCCAAGGGCCGTGTCCCAACCAGTCCTGAAAAATCCGGGGAAAACTGAGTCGTCCCTATCCCTCATGGACTGAGCAAACACATCCGTATCCAAGTAGGCATCAATAACTATGTATTTCTCCGCCTTTAGAGTAACTAACTCAGCATTAGCTTCCCTTAGCTCCTCCTCCTTGCACTTCATCTTCTTCTCCAGCAGAGCATACTTCCTATGTTGCCTCCTGAGGGCATTATAAGTGGTATTGAGAAGGTCGATACTAGATGCATTATACCATTTATTATAATAATTGAAGGAATCTAAGTGAACATTAGATGGGTATTCACATCCCCTAGTGTTAATCACATCTATCAATGACATATAAGAAGAGAGAATTTCGATGTTGTTACCTCGCTTAGAAGTTGAAGCGATCTTTGCTGCCCTTTCTGAACCTTTGTCAGCCATTAATGGAGGATGAAGAAAAGCTTAAGGCGGAAGAAGGTGGCCGGAAAAGGCTATTTTTCTACCGGGAAACTCTTAAAGGTTGAGAAAGAGGAGGAGAGCTTTTGAAAGTGAGAAATGAGAAAGTGAAGTATGGGATTTCACTTCACTCCCCCTCGTTTATATAACCCCCCTAGCCGGTCAATGGGCCGGTAAAACTGGAATTTCTATCGGTTAAAAGCCCATCCCAAAGGCTTGGACCCAAACTCTAGAGGATTCTAGAAGCTTCTTGACAAACAAAATATAATATGTATATATACATATATATTATACATATAAAGTAAATACCCCAGAAGATTCTAGAACATTTTGGATAAATCTTGGATTAAAAATCCCGTATTAATAGGCCCAAGGCTTGGGTCCACTAAGGAAGTCCGGGAAAAAGGCCCAATTGTTATAGGCCTACTACAAAACATAGAAAAAGCCTGGAGTCCAGTTTAAATCCACTAAGTCCTGACCTAAAAATATGTCAGGATCCTGGTCGAAGGATCCTGGTTGAAAGAACCTACGACCAGGGCTAAGCAAGACCATAATTCGGTCAAGAATTATTAAACAGAAAAAATCCTGACCTAAAAATAGGTCAAACACCTGATCGAAGAACCCTGGTCGAATGAACCCATGATCAGAGCTAATTGAGCCCATAATTCGGTCAGGAAAAGTCAATGTTAAATCCTGACTGAAATTTGGTCAGGATTCTGATCGAGTTCTCCAGGTCGAAATAACGCACGAGCAGAAATTATGGAAGTATTATTCGGCCAGAACAGAATTGGTCCTGACCGAAATTCGGTCAGGATTCTGGTCGATCATTCCTGACCCCTACACTCCACGACCAGGATAAAAAGGGGGCATAATTCGAGTAGGATCCTGGTCGAATAGATTCCTGGTTGAAATTATTTAAAAAAAGAGAAGAAAAAAAAGAGAAGAAAAAAGAATAAATTTCAGGAAAAATACAGAAAGATAATAAATTCTGAAATAATTTCCTGAAAAATTCAAGAAAGCTTCAGAAAAATTAGAAAATTCCTGAAAATCATGAATATTTTCTGGAAATTAAGGAAAAATCTCAAAAAGTAAGGGAAAAATCTAAAAAGTGCCATAAAATTCCTAAAAATATAGGAATAAGGTAAGAAAAATATTAGGGAAGCCCCAATAACTACCCTGAAGCCACGTACAAGGCAAATCGTTGTAAATGTGTAGGTCACTCTACAATTTACGCAAGAAATGATACCCTGTAAAGGAACAAATGAACTTAACTTCTGCGAATCTTTTACGGTTTCCAAGAAGTTTGGGGGCAAATGATAGGGAGTAAAATAAACCCTGATTGCGTAGTTAATATCGCATTAATTTTACCCGAATTGGGCTGACAATTAAGCCCATTATAAAGGGCCCCAAACCCTGAATATTAATGAATTTCATATTTAATTAATATGGGATAAATCAGCTGATAAGTAGAGTCCAAATAAAGACACAATTCCTTGGAGATTGGCCTTCAAGAAATCTCATAGGATAAGGAATCAGTTTCCTACATCGTAGGACTCCAAAGTCCACTCTAATTTTAAGACTTGTCCACCAACTCTCCTAAATCTAACCTAATTCAAAGGCATCCCATGCCTATATAAGAAATCTCACCCCATAAATCAGAACTACATTTTTTGACTTGATCCTTGGCAAACAGCAAGGTACGTAGGCATCTTGTTAAGGCTGGTTGAGTCACGAAAAACAAGAGCAGTCAAATCGAGCCTCGAAGCTCACGGACCCTAGCAATAAATACAATCTAGTTTTTAATCCATAACAGATGGGAATAAACAATGTTGGAGACTTGATAGATGAAATCAATCGATTCAATGGTATAGTTCTGTAGGTAAAGATATTATGATTTTCAAAAAAGATGTGATTATTGTGGTGGTATAATAGTGTAGGTGAAAGTTGTAACTAAGATTATAGTTATCGTTCTGCTACTTATGCCAGAGTCAGGGTTTGTTCAGGTGATTTACTTTAAAAAATTAGGAAATTTGTATTGGAATTAGGTGGTTTGTGTTAAAACTTTGTGATTTTTTGCATATAAATCACCTTTTTTGTAAGACAAATCACATTTTTTTTACATTGAAATTTTCAGATTTGGCAGATATAATATATTCAAGTAAAGGAGTTGTTATGGCAGTTATGATGGTGATAGAGGCCTGAATGGATGAAGATTATGTTAGAGATGGTGGTTATGGTTGTAATAACCCCAATTTTTGAGAAATTTTGAAACCCTTATGAATAGTGTTTTTGCTGAACGAGAAAACTTTTCATGCCACGCTATGTAAGGGTTCTGTTATTGATCTTATGTGATATTATTAGTACTCTATGTGGTATATAAGTGTATGTAAAGATCGTCAGAATCCAATTCCGAACACTTTGATTTTTCCCGGAAATCCACAAGATACGGAGAGAATTGAGTATAAGGTAACAGGATAAAAAGGATTGAAATTAAAGGATTATAGGAGAGGATCATAAAAGGAATATAATATATTGAGAAAGGTTAAGGGAACCTAAGTAATAAGATCCCGGGTATGATCCCTCAAACGATAAACGAGAACGAAAGATAAGCGAACCGTAAAACAAATAAGTGACCAAGAGACAAGCTTGTACAAGAAGCCAGAGATTGTGACATCATCAAACCACAAGGTGTGGACAAGTGGGAGCATAATGACATGTGCAAGGTGACACAAGCATGACATAGAAGGGAAGGAAGTGTGGTTGAATTATAACCACACAAAATCAAGGTTAATTAAGTCATTAACCAAAAACAACACAAAAATCAACCAACCAAGCAAATCATTTCATTTTCATCAAAAAAAACACAAAAATATCTTTCTTCCCAAGCTAGCTCTCGGCCCATTTCTTAAAATTTGAAGATCCAAGCTCCACCACTTACTATTTAGCAAGGTAATTATCTAAGCTTCCCTATGGATAGTTACATACTTCCTATAAGTTTAAGCTTCTAATTCCAAGCCAATCTTTTTCTATAAATCAAGGAAGAAGATGGTGAATAGTAACCTTCAAGAAATAACTTTAGTTTTCTTGAATTTTTATGAAAGATTAAGGTTATACAAGCAAGGATCAAGGTTCTTTAGGCATTCAAAGCTCTTATGTTGTGTTAAAAAGCTTCAAGGAAGGTATAATCTCTTAACCAAGCTTTGTTATTGAATGTTAAGAGCATAATATGAGTATTTTAGTTCATGAGAGGCTTGATGGTTGTGTATGTAGAGATTAGTGAGTTTTGGGATGTTGTTGGATTGGTAAATGTTGTTGTTTTGATTAAAAGAACTTAAGTATGGTTAAAGTTAAGCTTAGGCATAAGTATGAATGTTAAACTTGAATTGGTTGGGGCTGTTATGATGTGTTTTGGATGGATGTTGGTTGTATGGTTGAATTGAGGTTGAATTGTGATGGTTTTTGAATGGTTTAAATTTGGGAAATCGCGTAAACATAGCTGTCGTAACGTCCGATTTTCTTTAGACTGTTTTTGTGCATAACATTAGGACCCGAGAACCCCCTGCTAGATTATGACCATTGCCATGTCTAGATAGCTCGTGTTACGAGCTTCGTTTTGATATGTAGTTCGTTCGATTCCGATGCACGGTTTAGGAAAAACGACCGTTTCAAGTAACGGCGTTTCGCGAACGAAACATTTCCCCTCGCCTTACTTTGAAACATAGGTTAAAGACCAAAAAAAAAGGGACTAATTGAAGTATGAAACATTTATGGTAAGTGTGTTAGGCAGTTGGTAAGACACTCGCGAAGGAATCGCCTTAAAACTCGTAAAGGTTAAATTATTAAAAATGGTGGAGCCGAGGGTACCCGAGTGACTTAAGCGAATCAGTGAGCGCAAAACGAGCGTTAGAGTCTAAGTTAGTTAAAGTATAGATTTACAAGTGACTTTGGTTTAATTCCAACTTACTTGTTGCTTATAGGTTACCAGACTCGTCCCGAGCCATTCGTAACCCCCAGTCGCTCAGGCAAGTATTCTATCCGTTATACTGTTGTTGTGATGTATACACTTGTATATGCATTATCTTGCGATAGATGCATGTTGGTTATTTAGCAAATTCTTGCGATATATTGTAGCATGTGATATGGTATATATATGCATGCCTGTTTCATATTCTTGAAATATATATCTGTTGGTTCAAATGCTTATTCGTTGCATAATACCTATGCTAGAGATAAGCGGTATTTGCGTATACCCTTAGTATAGGGACCCAAAGGTGAAAATATTTTCTAAAACCGGGAGTCGAGGATCCTGAGTAGATTTCATATATATATGGATATGGATATATATATATATATATATTTATATATATATATGGTTATAGTTTTCCAAACTATTAATCGAATAAGGTTTATTCGATAACTTTAACTTTATTTTATTATTGAATATTATTTCGAATATTATTCGAGGACTTATGACTCCTTTTACATTATTTATTGAATATTATTTCGATTATTATTCGAGGACTTATGACTCCTTTTGTATTATTTATTGAATATTATTTGAATATTCATTCGAAGGCTTATGACTCAGTTTATATTATTTAATGAATATTATTTGAATATTCATTTGAGGATCTATGACTCCGATTATTTGCTGAAATATATTCTTTATTTTATTAAAGAATAAGATGTCAATAATCAAACTTATTTTCGATTATTCAAATAAAGATAATACTTTCATATAAGTATATCTTTGGTTATTTAATACTCGTTTCAAGTATAAATTTTAATACTTCTACTTCAATTATTTTTATAAAGACTATTCTTTATGGGAATATTATTTAAATAATAATATTCGGTCATTTTCTAAATATTCTGGGGACTGATTTACTTCATTAAATCAGCTTTACTCCAAACACTCTTTAAAGTGTTTTCGAGTCTTCAAAATGATTTTTAAAAGTCAGAGTGGATCCCAAAACTTTTTTTTTATATTTAAGATCTTCCTTTTTAAGGGGATTTAAATACTCGCTCAAAACCTGGGGAATCCGGCTCTGTGGTGTATTTTATATTCACAACGAGGTTGCAGATTTGGTAAATGAATTGATTACTTGCCCAACGTTCGGGAAGTAAGCCCATCTCATTGAGTCGGCATAAGCGACAGGCCGGGGTACGGTCTATTATTGTGTAAGTGGCTGGGTGGCAGTCCATCAACGCGTGAGGGGCCGGGGTACGGTCTAGCGCGAGGTCCTAATGCGGCCAGGGTGATGACCGGTGAGGAATTCATCCATCTACAGTAGAAAAAGTTACTTATTGGTATCTTTGCCTGATCAGCAAGATATCGGGTTTATGCCAAAATTCTTTTCCTTTCCAAAATTCATTGGATGTTTCAAACTCTGTTCATACTTTACATAACAGAGGTTCCAGGAAATGTTTTAGAGATATATATGTGGATATATATATCGGGACTAAATAAAGTATCTCATAACTTTTTCATTCAATAATATTTCAAAGATTGAATCTATTCAAATCTTGTCTTGTAGTCTCATCTATGTGATGAACTTTTGAAACTGATTATAACTTGAACGGTGGTAGTTCAAGTAGTATTGGGAAAGATATAAGTATATTGGGGTATTTGGTAACCTCATCTTTTAAACTTATATCTAATTAATAATTGTCTTATGAATGACAAAGATTTTCAGAAAAACGTTGAGACAAGGTTAGATATATGAGATCACCTTGCAACGATATTTTTTTTATACAGTTATACACTGGGACTTTGTGTATATTATGCATGGAAGAGGACTTCCAATATTTTGAAAAGTATATATGTATATATACTGAATATTTTGCGACTTCATCGCATTAAGATATCAAACTTGGTTCATTTCTTTTGACCAAGACTTTCATGAGTATTATGAGTAGGCTCATATATTGTAAATCATTATACATATTATTTTGGTGGGCTTGCTGCTCACCCTTGCTTTATTTCTTCATCACACAACAACAGTTAGGAAAGATGGCCAGACTCCAGCAGACCCAGCGCAAGCGCGTAGGAAGCGTCCCGCGTCTTCCTGTTGATGTTGTAGCTGCTATAGCAGCAGAGGTAGATCTATTGTAGATCAGACCATCTACTTTTGAGAATCAATTATGTATAATTATAACTTGTGGCAAATAATGGCAATTAACTGTAAATTATCAAGTAATCATTTTGGGTTGTAATAACTTTTAAATTGTGGATTCAAAGACTTGTACTTATTTAAATTTCATCTCTGAGACTATAACGGGTTGTGGTGTGTGTTAGTGTGGGGTCACAGCATAAGGTTATTTATTATTAATTAAGTGAAGTGATATTGTGGAAAGAAAGACCGTGACGACCCGGATCCCCGACCCCGGATCTGGGGGTGTTACAGAAATGGTATCAGAGCTAAGCGTTATAAACCTCAGAGATGATGTGACGTTAAGATAATAAGTTCACTAAGATAATAAGAACTCTTGCCAAGTTCATAGTCGGGCTACCTAACGTAGTACTGACAGTTAAAACCCTTATGGGAACCCTTATAAATATCGTGATAGAAGCGTAGTTCGTTATCGTAGATGGTAGCGGGCTTCCGAACCCTGAGGTTGAGGAGCAACAATGCGATGATGTTTATTACTTATTAGAGATCAGATTATGGATCCGATAGAGCATCCTAAAGCGGGATCGGATGATGTTCATATTGAGGATATAGCGGTTGAGGATGTTGTCCTAGAAGGGATAGTGCTGAGGAGGATCCCATGGAGGATCCTGACAAGAATGAATTAAGGACCACTGAGGAATTGATGACCATGGTTAGGTCGACTACCAGAGGTAGGATTGGTCGGTCACTACCAGAGGTTCGTTCAAGTTTGTAAAGATAGTCGCCCCTTTAACGCGGCTTACTCATAAGACTGAGAAGTTCGAATAGACAGAGAAATGCGAGAACAGCTTTTAAGAACTGAAGCAAAGGTTGGTGACGGCCCCTATGTTGGCGTTGCCGGATGGAAAAAGGAGATTTTGTGATTTGTAAGTGACGCTTCGTATAAGGAATTAGGGTGCTTTTATACAGCACAACAAGGTACTCGCGTACACGTCAAGACAATCGAGGTAATATGAAATTCGATATCCCCACCCATGAGCTTGGGCTCGTGGCAATAGTTTTGCCCTAAATATTGGAGGCACTACTGGTATGAATAGAAGTGCGAGATTTACATAAACCATAAGTGCTCTAGTACATTTTCACGTAGAAAGAGCTCAACATATGCCAGAGGAGGCAGTTAGAGCTAATCAAGAATAATGATTGGGAGATTCTTTATCATGCGGGGAAAGCCAATATGGTGGCTGATGCCCTTAGTAAAAAGGAGAGACTCAAGATGATGATGTCTTTTGGAGAGTTTATAAGAGATTTTGAGAAAATGGAAATAGTAGTGAAGGTAACCGGAGCCGGTACCGAAAAGCTGTTTGAGATTGCAATACAGCCCGAATTATTGGAAAAGATCATATTGTGCCAGAAAAAGTTATGAATGAAGGCAGGGAGCCAACAATTAGATAAAAGATTAATATCGAGAAAGATGATAAGGGAATAATGAGGTATTCCTATAGAATTTGGGTTCCGAAAGTTCAAGAGCGTAAGGATGAGAACTTAGATGAGAGCCATAGTTTGAGGAATAAGATTTAGAGTAAACCCTGAACGTGATAGTCAGGGAGGTCACCATCAAGATAGAAGGAACCCATGACATAATGGAGTGGAAAATAAGGATTTTAAATTAAAAGATGACCCCCATTTATGGGGAGTAGGATGAAACATTTCATACTAAGGAAACAGAAAGTCGAGTAAGGAAAGGAGACCCGAGACGGTACTCCTATACGGAAATTCATGGACCTGTCTAAACAGAACTTATATTTTATTCCCAACCACCACCTTGAGGAAACAATGTGGTGTGAAATTCTTTCAGGACCTCTAAGTCGCTAAGCTCTCAGAGTTCCAAGGAACAAGGTGACCCAGTCAAGGCAAGAGCCTGGCTAAAGGAAATATATGAATCATTTGAGATTCTAAATGATTGACGAATCACAAAAGACTGTTTTTGTCACTTACCCTCCTAAGAGAGAGACCACCCGCTGGTGAAAGACCAAGAAAGGCACGGAGCCAGAGGTTAGAATAAACTGATTTAAGTTCAGTCAATTGTTTTCGGGAAAGTAATTCCCAAAGATAAGGAGATAGTGTAAAAGCTTTGGAGCTAGAACAAAAGTGGATGAGTATGATGAATTATGAATCTAAGTTGTAAAAGTTATCAAGATTCGTTCTGAGGACACGAATCCAAAATGACGGGATGTTTGAAATCAATGCTTATATTGTGATTGGTTTGTGAAATAATGATAAGAGAAAGGAAAAAAAAAGGGAAACTGAAGTGGAAAGGAATATAAAGGCAATAGAGTTTGAGGAATGATAAGGGAGTTGGGTATGAGGAAACCCTAAAGACTCATAGCAATAGAAATAGAAAAGTATGTAATCGTCAGGATGATGATGATCCACCATGAGCTAAAATTGATGGTTGAAGGCATAAGAGATACATATATTGTACCCCCTTTAAGTTGGGAGGATTCAAGGAAACCTTTAGATAGTTCGAAGGATAAATAATAAGACGCGGATAGACTAAGGAGACAAGAAAGTAAGAAAGTAGGAAAATTGGATGAAGGAAGTGACCTTCAATAATATGAAATGTAAGACCGGTGGCTTGATACCCAGAAAGGGAGATGCCAGATATGAAAGATATCCCAACATTGAGGTGACTGTTGAGATAAACAACAAAAGTAAATAAGGAATTATTAAGAAGAAGTTCACATTGAACACGACCAATATCTTCCAGAACATCCATGTTATCGTTACCAGATTAGGCAAGAAAAGCGGATAACCGTTGTTATCTTTTGGAGGCCATTTTGATTAACCTCATTTTGTATACAGATGTTATTGTGAAATTAGGCATTTACTATCGAGGTGGGAATGATGAATAAGATAATCTATCAAGGATATATGACTTGATTTATCCATGGAAGGATGCATGTACCTTTTTAAAGGTGGAATTAAGAATAGAACATCGGTAACTTAAAACAAATCCTAGGGGAATGCATAAAGGTTGGCATTTCACCCTTAATAGGGATAGTATGAGTTTTGACAGTATGAATTGGAAAGGATTAAGGTAATAATAACCTTTAAGGATCAGTGGAGAAATTTTTCAGAAGTATATAGACAATGGTTCTAGTAATAGTGAATGGTATTTTGATATGCCCTGTATCTAGGGAATACAGGAGGAACGATTGAAGGATAACCTTAGAGGTTTTACAAGGAGAAAGGTAATATTCAAAATTCTCAAGAATAAAAATGTTGATAAAGGAAATATGACGTAATTATAATGTTGCCAAGTGGGGCACGTGTTAAACCACGAGAAAGTATGGATCGAACCAGTAATGGTCGAAATTGTTCAGGGCAATTAGGACTTAAGATAAAAGATGTTCTAATTATGATCGAGAGTCAGTCATGACAGTGATTAACCTCTAAAGACTGAGGGGATAACTTATGGAAAAATGGAATTTTTTTTTACTCATCAGATATTAAAGAAAAGTATTTTCACATAAGCTGTGATTGAAATAAGGTAGAAAATTTATTTGGAGGTGGTTAAAATGACATTGACTGTAAGGAAATTTTACTATCAGGAAAGGCCAAAGAGGTGGCCGACACTTTAAAGGTAAGAGGATAATTATAGGCGCGTGTGCCAAAGGAATACAGTAATGATGGTTGAAGCCGTAAAGGTTGTATTATGGTTTGGAAGATTGACATTCCTTCTGATGACTGTGCAATACCCAACCGTAATAGTAGTTGGTAAAGGTTTAATTCGTGTAATCGCCATGAGCGGGCTATCTATCTCAGAAGATACTATCTTGAGATAAGCCAGGACCATAGTTCAAAAAGGACTAAACAAACCTTTGAGTTAAGTCTTCTATTGAAGGCATATGATTAAGAATGGTATTAACCTGCTATCGTTGCTTTGAGCGAAACTCTTCTGCAAATTTTATCTGCTTCATGTCATGTATGTATGTCAGGATCAGGAGTGTACTCCATGAATCATGAATGGTGATTATGTTACCTCCTTAGAAGGATTTGATACGACATGTATGGACTCCGTATGGTTAGCTATTAAGACTTCATGGAAAATGAATGACGACAGTAGGTCAGTGGTGGACCATAGTAAGGCAGCAATGATTCTGCGAGTATTGAGCTGATTATAACCGTGAGAGTCGTATTATTATACGAGGAAGGTTGCGGTGCAAGCATAGAATTCAAGTAACGATGATGTCTAGAATGAGATCCCAGATTCGATTTTCGATGTCGAGGGAGTTTCAAAGGTAATTGTGTATAAGCTCGAGGAAGAGCATGGGTCCATAGAATGATGGACGGGATAGCGAAAATATTTAGGCACGTGAAATGCGATGCTATAATACTTGATGTTGATATAAATACGTATATGTTTTGTTCTCCTATGACAAACCTCTATAGTTCAGAGGTAGGTTCCAAGCCAGATATTTTGTGGCAGTATATTTTTTTCATATATACAATTCTCTTCAGTTCGTTCTTTTCTCTTCTTTTCATTTCATGTAAGCTGAGAAGAACAACCCTTCCAGAAGGGGAGGTATTGCCGAATGACTATCTATCTTTGTGATAGAAGCCTAGTAGGATACCACATGTTGTTTAATTGCTTGTCAAGTACTAAAGGCTGGCCACCTTCTGTACTAACTATGCGATATAACAAGTGTTCATGATCATAGTGATCTCTCAACAAATTCCTTTACTTCTATATGATTAATCAAACTTTGGAAAATAGAAATAACTGAAAAAGGAGTAATAAAGTGGTGGTAGTATGCGGAATGGAAACACATTCGTGATACTAAGGTTGACGTGGTTATTAAAAGGTTATAGAACGCTAACGAGCAAAAGTATAACCAGTATAATATTAGGAACGGAAGGTAGTAGCGATTACGAACTGGAAAAGAATGGGTATTGAGAAGCAAAAGTTCTAATGATAAAAGCAATAATGAGAGTCTGTGCAATAGACTTGAAAGAATTTGGAATGATCACTTAATTCGGATTGAGTTATCTTACGACAATAGATCATATGTCATTATCGAGATGTCGCCTTATGAGATCCTTGAGGGAAGACAATGTCGATCTCCCTTATGTTAGGATGAAGTTGTAGAGCGCAAGATGCTCGGACCCGCAGTAGTCCAAAGGACCAAGGATATGATAGATCTAATTAGAGGACGGCTGGTAGTAGCCCAAGATGGACATGATAAGTATGTTGATTTGACACGAAAGGATAAAGAGTATGAAATAGGGGACCTAGTAATGATATAGGTATCCCTTGGAAAGGATTGATGAGGTTCGGAAAGAAAGGAAAGCTAAGTCTACAATTTGTTGGACCCTTGGATATATTAAGACGTTTGGGAAGTTAGCATATGAGCTAGCCCTAACCCCGAACATGTAGCAGGTCGTAACGTGTTTCACGTATCAATGTTAAGGAAGTGTAATTCGGATGCCAGTCAAATAGGGGCATATGAGCGCATAGATATGCAACCCGACGTAACCTATATGGAGCAACCAGGAAGGGTTATAGAGTGAAAAGGAACAAGTGTTTAGGAGAAGGATTATCAAACTAGGCAGAGTTTGGTGGTAGAACCACAATGTGGAAAATTGACTCGAGAGTTAGAAAGTGTAATGCTAAGAAAGTATCCCCATTTGTTTTCTATCTGATTCCGGGACGGAATCCTTTTAAGGAGGGGAGACTGTAATAACCCCAATTTTTGAGAAATTTTGAAACCCTTATGAATAGTGTTTTTGCTGAACGAGAAAACTTTTCATGCCACGCTATGTAAGGGTTCTGTTATTGATCTTATGTGATATTATTAGTACTCTATGTGGTATATAAGTGTATGTAAAGATCGTCAGAATCCAATTCCGAACACTTTGATTTTTCCCGGAAATCCACAAGATACGGAGAGAATTGAGTATAAGGTAACAGGATAAAAAGGATTGAAATTAAAGGATTATAGGAGAGGATCATAAAAGGAATATAATATATTGAGAAAGGTTAAGGGAACCTAAGTAATAAGATCCCGGGTATGATCCCTCAAACGATAAACGAGAACGAAAGATAAGCGAACCGTAAAACAAATAAGTGACCAAGAGACAAGCTTGTACAAGAAGCCAGAGATTGTGACATCATCAAACCACAAGGTGTGGACAAGTGGGAGCATAATGACATGTGCAAGGTGACACAAGCATGACATAGAAGGGAAGGAAGTGTGGTTGAATTATAACCACACAAAATCAAGGTTAATTAAGTCATTAACCAAAAACAACACAAAAATCAACCAACCAAGCAAATCATTTCATTTTCATCAAACAAAACACAAAAATATCTTTCTTCCCAAGCTAGCTCTCGGCCCATTTCTTAAAATTTGAAGATCCAAGCTCCACCACTTACTATTTAGCAAGGTAATTATCTAAGCTTCCCTATGGATAGTTACATACTTCCTATAAGTTTAAGCTTCTAATTCCAAGCCAATCTTTTTCTATAAATCAAGGAAGAAGATGGTGAATAGTAACCTTCAAGAAATAACTTTAGTTTTCTTGAATTTTTATGAAAGATTAAGGTTATACAAGCAAGGATCAAGGTTCTTTAGGCATTCAAAGCTCTTATGTTGTGTTAAAAAGCTTCAAGGAAGGTATAATCTCTTAACCAAGCTTTGTTATTGAATGTTAAGAGCATAATATGAGTATTTTAGTTCATGAGAGGCTTGATGGTTGTGTATGTAGAGATTAGTGAGTTTTGGGATGTTGTTGGATTGGTAAATGTTGTTGTTTTGATTAAAAGAACTTAAGTATGGTTAAAGTTAAGCTTAGGCATAAGTATGAATGTTAAACTTGAATTGGTTGGGGCTGTTATGATGTGTTTTGGATGGATGTTGGTTGTATGGTTGAATTGAGGTTGAATTGTGATGGTTTTTGAATGGTTTAAATTTGGGAAATCGCGTAAACATAGCCGTCGTAACGTCCGATTTTCTTTAGACTGTTTTTGTGCATAACATTAGGACCCGAGAACCCCCTGCTAGATTATGACCATTGCCATGTCTAGATAGCTCGTGTTACGAGCTTCGTTTTGATATGTAGTTCGTTCGATTCCGATGCACGGTTTAGGAAAAACGACCGTTTCAAGTAACGGCGTTTCGCGAACGAAACATTTCCCCTCGCCTTACTTTGAAACATAGGTTAAAGACCAAAAAAAAAAGGGACTAATTGAAGTATGAAACATTTATGGTAAGTGTGT
This sequence comes from Apium graveolens, assembly GCF_009905375.1. Classification (NCBI taxonomy): domain Eukaryota; kingdom Viridiplantae; phylum Streptophyta; class Magnoliopsida; order Apiales; family Apiaceae; genus Apium; species Apium graveolens. The sequence goes on along the minus strand of NC_133657.1, from coordinate 21,056,731 downwards.
TAGGCAGTTGGTAAGACACTCGCGAAGGAATCGCCTTAAAACTCGTAAAGGTTAAATTATTAAAAATGGTGGAGCCGAGGGTACCCGAGTGACTTAAGCGAATCAGTGAGCGCAAAACGAGCGTTAGAGTCTAAGTTAGTTAAAGTATAGATTTACAAGTGACTTTGGTTTAATTCCAACTTACTTGTTGCTTATAGGTTACCAGACTCGTCCCGAGCCATTCGTAACCCCCAGTCGCTCAGGCAAGTATTCTATCCGTTATACTGTTGTTGTGATGTATACACTTGTATATGCATTATCTTGCGATAGATGCATGTTGGTTATTTAGCAAATTCTTGCGATATATTGTAGCATGTGATATGGTATATATATGCATGCCTGTTTCATATTCTTGAAATATATATCTGTTGGTTCAAATGCTTATTCGTTGCATAATACCTATGCTAGAGATAAGCGGTATTTGCGTATACCCTTAGTATAGGGACCCAAAGGTGAAAATATTTTCTAAAACCGGGAGTCGAGGATCCCGAGTAGATTTCATATATATATGGATATGGATATATATATATATATATATATATATATTTATATATATATATGGTTATAGTTTTCCAAACTATTAATCGAATAAGGTTTATTCGATAACTTTAACTTTATTTTATTATTGAATATTATTTCGAATATTATTCGAGGACTTATGACTCCTTTTACATTATTTATTGAATATTATTTCGATTATTATTCGAGGACTTATGACTCCTTTTGTATTATTTATTGAATATTATTTGAATATTCATTCGAAGGCTTATGACTCAGTTTATATTATTTAATGAATATTATTTGAATATTCATTTGAGGATCTATGACTCCGATTATTTGCTGAAATATATTCTTTATTTTATTAAAGAATAAGATGTCAATAATCAAACTTATTTTCGATTATTCAAATAAAGATAATACTTTCATATAAGTATATCTTTGGTTATTTAATACTCGTTTCAAGTATAAATTTTAATACTTCTACTTCAATTATTTTTATAAAGACTATTCTTTATGGGAATATTATTTAAATAATAATATTCGGTCATTTTCTAAATATTCTGGGGACTGATTTACTTCATTAAATCAGCTTTACTCCAAACACTCTTTAAAGTGTTTTCGAGTCTTCAAAATGATTTTTAAAAGTCAGAGTGGATCCCAAAACTTTTTTTTTATATTTAAGATCTTCCTTTTTAAGGGGATTTAAATACTCGCTCAAAACCTGGGGAATCCGGCTCTGTGGTGTATTTTATATTCGCAACGAGGTTGCAGATTTGGTAAATGAATTGATTACTTGCCCAACGTTCGGGAAGTAAGCCCATCTCATTGAGTCGGCATAAGCGACAGGCCGGGGTACGGTCTATTATTGTGTAAGTGGCTGGGTGGCAGTCCATCAACGCGTGAGGGGCCGGGGTACGGTCTAGCGCGAGGTCCTAATGCGGCCAGGGTGATGACCGGTGAGGAATTCATCCATCTACAGTAGAAAAGGTTACTTATTGGTATCTTTGCCTGATCAGCAAGATATCGGGTTTATGCCAAAATTCTTTTCCTTTCCAAAATTCATTGGATGTTTCAAACTCTGTTCATACTTTACATAACAGAGGTTCCAGGAAATGTTTTAGAGATATATATGTGGATATATATATATCGGGACTAAATAAAGTATCTCATAACTTTTTCATTCAATAATATTTCAAAGATTGAATCTATTCAAATCTTGTCTTGTAGTCTCATCTATGTGATGAACTTTTGAAACTGATTATAACTTGAACGGTGGTAGTTCAAGTAGTATTGGGAAAGATATAAGTGTAACACCCCCAGATCCGGGGTCGGGGATCCGAGTCGTCACGGTCTTTCATTCCACAATACCACTTCACTTACTTAATAAAATAACCTTATGCTGTGACCCCACACTAACACACACCACAACCCGTTATAGTCTCAGAGATGAACATCAAAAAAATATAACCACAAGTAATTATATTCCACAATTATCTGCCAATACACCTTAAAAGGTTTTCTGAATAGATTTACATTTTATTTGCCATTATTACAATTCATATTATACATAAGTCTGGTACATCAAAAGTTGAAAGCCTAGCCTATTGGTAGTTCCTACCTCAGCTACAGCAGCATCAACGCTTCCAGAAGACTGCCGAACGTTTTCTAACCTCTTGCGAATCGGGAGCTTGGTCCGGTTCATCTTGTCTATCTGATGTTGTGTGATGAAAGAAGAAAGCAAGGGTGAGCAGCAAGCCCACCAAAATAATATGCATAATTATTTACAGTATATGAGTCTACTCATAATACTCATGAAAGTCTTGGTCAAAAGAAATGAACCAAGTTGATAACTTAATGCGATGAAGTCGCAAAATATTCAGTATATATATATACATATATACTTTTCAAAATATTGGAAGTCCTCTTCCATGCATAATGTACACAAAGTCCCAGTGTATAACTGTATATAAAAAAATATCGTTGCAAGGTGATCTCATATATCTAACCTTGTCTCAACATTTTTCTGAAAATCTTTGTCATTCATAAGACAATTATTAATTAGATATAAGTTTAAAAGATGAAGTTACCAAATACTTCACTACACTTATATCATTCCCAAATACTACTTGAACTACCACCGTTCAAGTTATAATCAATTTCAAAAGTTCATCCCACTGATGAGACCACAAGATAAGACTTGAATAGATTCAATCTTTGAAATATTATTGAATGAAAAAGTTATGAGATACTTTATTTAGTCCCGATATATATATATCCACATATATATATCCCTTAAAACATTTCCTGGAACCTCTGTTATGCAAAGTATGAACAGAGTTTGAAACATCCAATGAATTTTGGAAAGGAAAAGAATTTTGGCATAAACCCGATATCTCGCTGATCAGGCAAAGATACCAATAAGTAACCTTTTCTACTGTAGATGGATGAATTCCTCACCGGTCATCACCCTGGCCGCATTAGGACCTCGCGCTCGACCGTACCCCGGCCCCTTACGCGTTGATGGACTGCCACCCAGCCACTTACACAATAATAGACCGTACCCCGGCCTGTCGCTTATGCCGACTCAATGAGATGGGCTTACTTCCCGAACGTTGGGCAAGTAATCAATTCATTTACCAAATCTGCAACCTCGTTGCGAATATAAAATACACCACAGAGCCGGATTCCCCAGGTTTTGAGCGAGTATTTAAATCCCCTTTAAAAAGGAAGATCTTAAATATAAAAATGAGTTTTGGGATCCGCTCTGACTTTTAAAAATCATTTTGAAGACTCGAAAACACTTTAAAGAGTGTTTGGAGTAAGGCTGATTTAATGAAGTAAATCAGTCCCCAGAATATTAGAAAATATCTGAATATTATTAATTAAATAATATTCCCATAAAGAATAATCTTTATAAAAATAATTGAAGTAGAAGTATTAAAATTTATACTTGAAACGAGTATTAAATAACCAAAGATATACTTATGTGAAAGTATTATCTTTATTTGAATAATCGAAAATAAGTTTGATTATTTACACCTTATTCTTTAATAAAATAAAGAATATATCTCAGCAAATAATCGGAGTCATAGATCCTCAAATGAATATTCAAATAATATTTAATAAATAATATAAAAGGAGTCATAAGTCCTCGAATGAATATTCAATAATATTCAATAAATAATATAAAAGGAGTCATAAGTCCTCGAATGAATATTCAAATAATATTCAATAAATAATATAAAAGGAGTCATAAGTCCTCGAATGAATATTCAAATAATATTTAATAAATAATATAAAAGGAGTCATAAGTCCTCGAATGAATATTCAAATAATATTCAGATAAATAAATAAAAGAGTCATAAGCCCTCGAATAATATTCGAAATAATATTCAATAATAAAATAAAGTTTCAAGTTATCGAATAAACCTTATTCGATTAATAGTTTGGAAAACTATAACCATATATATATATATAAATATATATATATAAATATATATATCCATATCCATATAAAATCTACTCGGGATCCTCGACTCCCGGTTTTAGAAAATATTTTCACCTTTGGGTCCCTATACTAAGGGTATATGCAAGATACAACTATCCTCTAGCATAGGTATTATCAAATGAACCAACAGATATATATTTCAAGAATATGAAACAGGCATGCATATATACCATATTAGCATACTCCAATATATTGCAAAATTTGCTAATAACAATCATGCAATATCACAAGATAATGCATATACATATATTTACATCACAACAACAGTATAACGGGTAGAAAACTTGCCTGAGCGACTGGGGGTTACGAATGGCTCGGGACGAGTCTGGTAACCTATAAACAACAAGTAAGTTGGAATTAAACCAAAGTCACTTGTGAATCTATACTTTAACTAACTTAGACTCTAACGCTTGTTTTGCGCTCACTGATTCGCTTAAGTCACTCGGGTACCCTCGGCTCCACCATTTTTAATAATTTAACCTTTACGAGTTTTAAAGCGATTCCTTCGCGAGTGACTTACCAACTGCCTAAAACACTTACCATAAATGTTTCATGCATTAATTAACCCTTTTTGGTCTTTAACCTACATTTCAAAGTAAGGCGAGGGAAAAAGTTTCGTTCGCGAAACGCCGTTACTTGAAACGGTCGTTTCTCCTAAACCGTAAATTGGAATCGAACGAACTACATATCAAAACGAAGCTCGTAACATGAGCTATCTAAACATGGCAGTGGTCACAATCTAGCAGGGGGTTCTCGGGTCCTAATGTTATGCACAAAACAGTCTAAAGAAAATCGGACGTTACGACGGCTATGTTTACGCGATTACCAATATTTATACCACTCCAATTCTTTACCAATTCACTACAAACCACCCAACCATCATCAATACCTCAAACACAACTTATATCAAGGCAAAGTCAGTCCATAATCTCAAGGTTTTCCAACTTATTCAACCACAAACATGATCTACTAACCATAACTTAAGATTCATTAACCATTAACCAAGATTCATATCCAAAATCACCACAAATCCAACCAAACCATTTATCATACATGGATCTTGCTATACATACATGGATATTTCTATATATACATTAATCCATCCATAAACTCATCAAAACTCAAAGTTCAAACTATAAGTTAAAGGTGAAAGTTGTTTATACCTCCTTGAAGCTTCCTAACACAACCCAAGAGCTTTGAATGCCTAAAAGAACCTTGATCCTTGCTTGTATAACCTTAATCTTTCATAAAAATTCAAGAAAACTAAAGTTATTTCTTGAAGGTTACTATTCACCATCTTCTTCCTTGATTTATAGAAAAAGATTGGCTTGGAATTAGAAGCTTAAACTTATAGGAAGTATGTAACTATCCATGGGGAAGCTTAGATAATTACCTTGCTAAATAGTAAGTGGTGGAGCTTGAATCTTCAAATTTTAAGAAATGGGCCGAGAGCTAGCTTGGGAAGAAGATATTTTTGTGTTTTGTTTGATGAAAATGAAATGATTTGCTTGGTTGGTTGATTTTTGTGTTGTTTTTGGTTAATGACTTAATTAACCTTGATTTTGTGTGGTTATAATTCAACCACACTTCCTTCCCTTCTATGTCATGCTTGTGTCACCTTGCACATGTCATTATGCTCCCACTTGTCCACACCTTGTGGTTTGATGATGTCACAATCCCTGGCTTCTTGTACAAGCTTGTCTCTTGGTCACTTATTTGTTTTACGGTTCGCTTATCTTTCGTTCTCGTTTATCGTTTGAGGGATCATACCCGGGATCTTATTACTTAGGTTCCCTTAACCTTTCTCAATATATTATATTCCTTTTATGATCCTCTCCTATAATCCTTTAATTTCAATCCTTTTTATCCTGTTACCTTATACTCAATTCTCTCCGTATCTTGTGGATTTTCGGGAAAAATCAAAGTGTTCGGAATTGGATTCTGACGATCTTTACATACACTTATATACCATATAGAGTACTAATAAAATCTCAGAATATCCATAACAGAACCCCTACATAGTGTGGCATGAAAAGTTTTCTCGATCAGCAAAAACACTATTCATAAGGGTTTCAAAATTTCTCAAAAATTGGGGTTATTACAGTCTCCCCTCCTTAAAAGGATTCCGTCCCGGAATCAGATAGAAAACAAATGGGGATACTTTCTTAGCATTACATTTTCTAACTCTCAAGTAAATTTTCCCACATTGTGGTTCTTCCATCAAACTCTGAATAGTTTGATAACCCTTCTCCAAAGCACTTGTTCCCTTTTCACTCTATAACCCTTCCTGGTTGCTCCATATAGGTTACGTCGGGTTACATATCTATGCGCTCATATGCCTCTATTTATCTGGCATCTGAATTTCACTTCCTTAACATTGATACGTGGAATACGTTATGAACTTGTTGCAGGTCCGGGGGTAAGGCTAGCTCATATGCTAACCTCCCAAACGTCTTAATATATCCAAGGGTCCAACAAATTGTAGACTTAGCTTTCCTTTCTTTCCGAACCTCATCAATCCTTTCCAAGGGATACCTATAACATTATAGGTCCCCTATTTCATACTTTTTATCCTTTCGTGTCAAATCAACATACTTATCATGTCCATCTTGGGCTACTACCAGCCGTCCTCTGATTAGATCTATCATACCCTTGGTCCTTTGGACTACTGCGGGTCCGAGCATCTTGCGCTCTACAACTTCATCCTAACATAAGGGAGATCGACATTGTCTTCCTTCAAGGATCTCATAAGGCGACATCTCGATAATGACATATGATCTATTGTCGTAAGATAACTCAATCCGAATTAAGTGATCATTCCAAATTCTTTCAAGTCTATTACACAGACTCTTATCATAGCTTCCAATCATTAGAGCTCTTGCTTCTCAATACCCATTCTTTTCCAGTTCGTAATTGCTACAACCTTCCGTTCCTAATATTATACTAGTTATACTTTTGCTCGTTAGCGTTCTATAACCTTTTAATAATCACGTCAACCTTAGTATCACGAATGTGTTCCCATTCCGCATACTACCACCACTTTATTACTCCTTTTTCAGCTGCTTCTATCTTTGGAAGCTTGATAAATCATATAGAAGTAAAGGAATTTGTTGAGAGATCACTATGATCATGAACACTTGTTATATTGCATAGTTAGTACAGAAGGTGGCCAGCCTTTAGTACTTGACAAGCAATTAAACAATAGATGGTATCCTACTAGGCTTCTATCACACAGATAGATAGTCATTCGGCAATACCTCCCCTTCTGGAAGGGTTGTTCTTCTCAGATTACATGAAATGAAAAGAAGAGAAAAGAACGAACTGAAGAGAATTGTATATATAAAAAAATATATATATACTGCCACAAAATATCTGGCTTGGAACCTACCTCTGAATTATAGAGGTTTGTCATAGGAGAACAAAACATAAACGTATTTATATCAGCATCAAGTATTATAGCATCGTATTTCCCATGCCTAAATATTTCTATTCCGTCCATCATTCCATGGACCCACACTCTTCCTCGAGCTTATACATAATCACCTTTGAAACTCCCTCGACATCGAAAATCGAATCTGGGATCTCATTCTATACATCATCGTTACTATAATTCTATGCTTGCACCGCAACCTTCCTCGTATAATAATACGACTCTCTATTGATAAGAAAGAATAATTATTCACCAGGTAGATACTCTACTTAATTAGTCTATCAATGATAACTTATACACTACCACGACCCGATTAGGGGTACTCAATCTCGACACCTATTCCAATACAACTCTCACGGTTGTAATCAGCTCACTACTCGCAGAATCATTGCTGCCTTACTATGGTCCACCACTGACCCACTGTCATCATTCACTTTCCATGAAATCTTATTAGCTAACCATACGGAGTCCATACATGTCGTATCAAATCCTTCTAAGGAGGTAACATAATCACCATTTCTGATTCATGAAGAACACTCCTGATCCTGACATACATACATGACATGAAGCAGATAAAAGTGCAGAAGAGTTTCAATCAAAGCAACGATAGCAGGTTAATACTATTCTTAATCATACGCCCTAAATAGAAGAATTAACTCAAGGGTTCATCTAGTCCTTTTTGAAACATGGTCCTGGATTATCTCAAGATAGGACCTTCTAAGATAGATAGCCCGTTCATGGCGATTACACGAATTAAACCTTTACCAACTACTATTACGGTTGGGTATTGCACAGTCATCAGAAGGAATGTCAATCTTCCAAACCATAATTCAACCTTCACATTTTTAACCATCATCACTGTATTCTTTTGGCACACGCGCCTATAATTATCCTCTTACCCTTAAAGTGTCGGCCACCTCTTTGGCCTTTCCTGATAGTAAAATTTCCTTACAGTCAATGTCATTTTAACCACCTCCAAATAAATTTTCTACCTTATTTCCGATCACTGCTTGAGTGAAGATGTTTTCCTTAAAATCAGATGGGAAAAAATATCACCATTTTTCCATAAGTTATTGCCTCAGTCTTTAGAGGCTAATCACTGTCAAGACTGACTCTCAATCATACTTAGAACATTTTTTTTTATCTTAAGTCCTAATTGCCCTGAACAATTTCGACCATTACTGGTTCGATCCATACTTTCTCGTGGTTTAACACGTGCCCCACTTGGCATCATTATAATTACGTCATATTTCCTTTATCCACATTTCTATTCTTGAGAATTTTGAATATTACCTTTTTCCTTATAAAACCTCTAAGGTTATCCTTCAATCGTTCCTCCTGTATTCCCTAGATACAGGGCATATCACAATACCATTTACTAATAGTAGAACCATTGTCTATATACTTCTGCAAAATTTCTCCACTGATTCTTAAAGGTTGTTGTTACCTTAACCCTTTCCCAATCATACTGTCAAAACTCATACTGTCCCTATTAAGGGTGACATGCCAACCTTTATGCAGTCCCCTAGGATTCATTTTAAGTTACCAATGTTCTATCCTTAATTCCACCTTTAAAAGGTACCTGCATCCTTCCACGAATAAATCAAGTCATATATCCCTGATATGGGTATCTTATTCAATCATTCCCACCTCGATAGTAAATGCCTAATTTCACAATAACATCTGTATACAAAATGAGGTTAATCAAAATGGCCTCCAAAAGATAATAACGGTTATCCGCTTTTCTTGCCTAATCTGGTAACGATAACATGGATGTTCTGGAAGATATTGGTCATGTTCAACGTGAACCTCTTCTTAATAATTCCTTATTTACTTTTGTTGTTTATCTCCACAGTCATCTCAATGTTGGGATATCTCTCATACCTGGCGTCTCCCTTTCTGGGTATCGAGCCACCGGTCTTACATTTCACATTATTGAAGGTCACTTCCTTCATCCAAATTTTTTTTTTCCTGATTTCTTACTTTCTTGTCTCCTCAGTCTATCCGCGTCTCATTATTTATCCTTCGAATTATCTCAAGGTTTCCTCGAATCCTCCCAACTTAAAGGGGGTACAATATATGTATCTCTTATGCCTTCAACCATCAATTTTAACTCATGGTGGATCATCATCATCCTGACGATTACATACTTTTCTATTTCTATTGCTATGAGTCTTTAGGGTTTCCTCATACCCAACTCCCTTATCATTCCTCAAACTCTATTGCCTTTATATTCCTTTCCACTTCAGTTTCTTTTTATTTTCCTTTCTCTTATCATTATTTCACAAACCAATCACAATATAAGCATTGATTTCAAACATCCCGTCATTCTGGATTCGTGTCCTCAGAACGAATCTTGACCACTTTTACGACTTAGATTCATAATTCATCATACTCATCCACTTTTGTTCTAGCTCCAAAGTTTTTACACTATCTCCATAACCTTGGGAATTACTTTCCCGAAAACAATTGACTGAACTTAAATCAGTTTATTCTATCCTCTGGCTCCGTGCCTTTCTTGGTCTTTCACCAGCAGGTGGCCTCTCTCTTAGGAGGGTAAGTGATAAAAATAGTCTTTTGTGATTCGTCAATCATTTAGAATCTCAACTGATTCCTCTATTTCCTTTAGCCAGGCTATTGCCTCGACTGGGTCAACCTGTTCCTTGGAACTCTGAGAGCTTAACGACTTAAAGGTCATGAAGAATTTCCTACCGCATTGTTTCCTCAAAGTGGTGGTTGGGGATAATAGTCTAAGTTCTGTCTAGACAGGTCTATCAATTGCCGTATAGGAGTACCGTCTCGGGTCTCCTTTCCTTACTCGACTTTCTGTTTCCTTATTATGAAATGTTTCATCCTACTCCCCATAATCGGGGTCATCTTTTAATTTAAAATCCTCATTTTCCACTCCATTATGTCATGGGTTCCTTCTATCTTGATGGCGACCTCCCTGACTATCGCGTTCAGGGTTTGCTCTAAATCTTATTCCTCAACTATGGCTCTCATCTAAGTTCTCATCCTTACACTCTTGAACTTTCGGAACCCAAATTCTATAGGAATACCTCATTATTCCCTTATCATCTTTCTCGATATTAATCTTTTATCTAATTGTTGGCTCTCTACCTTCATTCATAACTTTTTCTGGCACAATATGATCTTTTCCAATAATTCGGGCTGTATTGCAATCTCAAACAGCTTTTCGGTACCGGCTCCGGTTACCTTCACTTCTATTTCCATTTTCTCAAAATCTCTTATAAACTCTCCAAAAGGCATTATCATCTTGAGTCTCTCCTTTTTACTAAGGGCATCAGCCACCATATTGGCTTTCCCCCGAATGATAAAGAATCTCATAATCGTAATCCTTGATTAGCTCTAACCGCCTCCTCTGGCGTATGTTGAGCTCTTTCTACGCGAAAATGTACTAGAGCACTTATGGCTTAGGTAATTCTTGCACTTCTCTCCATACAAGTAGTGCCTCCAATCCTTAGGGTAAAACTATTGCCACGAGCCTAAGCTCATGAGCGGGGATATCGAATTTCATATTACCTTAATTGTCTTGACATGTACGCGATTACCTTACCGTGCTGCATAAGCACGCACCCTAAGCCCTTGTGCGAAACGTCACTATACTTCACAAAATCTCTTTTTCCATCCGGCAACGCCAGCATAAGGGCCATCACCAACCTCTGCTTCAGTTCTTGAAAGCTGTTCTCGCATTTCTCTGTCCATTCGAACTTCTCAGTCTTACGAGTAAGCCGCGTTAAAGGGGCTACTATCTTTACAACTTGAACGAACCTCCGGTAGTGACCGGCCAATCCTACCTCTGGTAGTCGACCAAACCATGGTCATCAATTCCTCAGTGGTCCTTTATTCATTCTTGTCAAGATCCTCCATGGGATCCTCCTCAACAACTATCCCTTCTAGGACAACATCCTCAACCGCTAAATTCTCAATATCAACATCATCAGGTCCTGCATTAGGACACTCTATCGGATCCACAATCCGATCTCCAATTAGTAATAAAATATCATCGCGATGTTGTTCCTCAACTTCAGGGTTCGGAGTCCCGCTACCATATACGATAACGAACTACGCTTCTATCACGATATTTATAAGGGTTCCCATAAGGGTTTTAACTGTCAGTGCTACGTTAGGTAGCCCGACTATGAACTTGGCAAGAGTTCTTATTATCTTAGTTAACTTATTATCTTAACGTCCCATCATCTCTGAGGTTTATAACGCTTAGCTCTGATACCATTTCTGTAACACCCCCAGATCCGGGGTCGGGGATCCGAGTCGTCACGGTCTTTCATTCCACAATACCACTTCACTTACTTAATAAAATAACCTTATGCTGTGACCCCACACTAACACACACCACAACCCGTTATAGTCTCAGAGATGAACATCAAAAAAATATAACCACAAGTAATTATATTCCACAATTATCTGCCAATACACCTTAAAAGGTTTTCTGAATAGATTTACATTTTATTTGCCATTATTACAATTCATATTATACATAAGTCTGGTACATCAAAAGTTGAAAGCCTAGCCTATTGGTAGTTCCTACCTCAGCTACAGCAGCATCAACGCTTCCAGAAGACTGCCGAACGTTTTCTAACCTCTTGCGAATCGGGAGCTTGGTCCGGTTCATCTTGTCTATCTGATGTTGTGTGATGAAAGAAGAAAGCAAGGGTGAGCAGCAAGCCCACCAAAATAATATGCATAATTATTTACAGTATATGAGTCTACTCATAATACTCATGAAAGTCTTGGTCAAAAGAAATGAACCAAGTTGATAACTTAATGCGATGAAGTCGCAAAATATTCAGTATATATATATACATATATACTTTTCAAAATATTGGAAGTCCTCTTCCATGCATAATGTACACAAAGTCCCAGTGTATAACTGTATATAAAAAAATATCGTTGCAAGGTGATCTCATATATCTAACCTTGTCTCAACATTTTTCTGAAAATCTTTGTCATTCATAAGACAATTATTAATTAGATATAAGTTTAAAAGATGAAGTTACCAAATACTTCACTACACTTATATCATTCCCAAATACTACTTGAACTACCACCGTTCAAGTTATAATCAATTTCAAAAGTTCATCCCACTGATGAGACCACAAGATAAGACTTGAATAGATTCAATCTTTGAAATATTATTGAATGAAAAAGTTATGAGATACTTTATTTAGTCCCGATATATATATATCCACATATATATATCCCTTAAAACATTTCCTGGAACCTCTGTTATGCAAAGTATGAACAGAGTTTGAAACATCCAATGAATTTTGGAAAGGAAAAGAATTTTGGCATAAACCCGATATCTCGCTGATCAGGCAAAGATACCAATAAGTAATCTTTTCTACTGTAGATGGATGAATTCCTCACCGGTCATCACCCTGGCCGCATTAGGACCTCGCGCTCGACCGTACCCCGGCCCCTTACGCGTTGATGGACTGCCACCCAGCCACTTACACAATAATAGACCGTACCCCGGCCTGTCGCTTATGCCGACTCAATGAGATGGGCTTACTTCCCGAACGTTGGGCAAGTAATCAATTCATTTACCAAATCTGCAACCTCGTTGCGAATATAAAATACACCACAGAGCCGGATTCCCCAGGTTTTGAGCGAGTATTTAAATCCCCTTTAAAAAGGAAGATCTTAAATATAAAAATGAGTTTTGGGATCCGCTCTGACTTTTAAAAATCATTTTGAAGACTCGAAAACACTTTAAAGAGTGTTTGGAGTAAGGCTGATTTAATGAAGTAAATCAGTCCCCAGAATATTAGAAAATATCTGAATATTATTAATTAAATAATATTCCCATAAAGAATAATCTTTATAAAAATAATTGAAGTAGAAGTATTAAAATTTATACTTGAAACGAGTATTAAATAACCAAAGATATACTTATGTGAAAGTATTATCTTTATTTGAATAATCGAAAATAAGTTTGATTATTTACACCTTATTCTTTAATAAAATAAAGAATATATCTCAGCAAATAATCGGAGTCATAGATCCTCAAATGAATATTCAAATAATATTCAATAAATAATATAAAAGGAGTCATAAGTCCTCGAATGAATATTCAATAATATTCAATAAATAATATAAAAGGAGTCATAAGTCCTCGAATGAATATTCAAATAATATTCAATAAATAATATAAAAGGAGTCATAAGTCCTCGAATGAATATTCAAATAATATTTAATAAATAATATAAAAGGAGTCATAAGTCCTCGAATGAATATTCAAATAATATTCAGATAAATAAATAAAAGAGTCATAAGCCCTCGAATAATATTCGAAATAATATTCAATAATAAAATAAAGTTTCAAGTTATCGAATAAACCTTATTCGATTAATAGTTTGGAAAACTATAACCATATATATATATATAAATATATATATATAAATATATATATCCATATCCATATAAAATCTACTCGGGATCCTCGACTCCCGGTTTTAGAAAATATTTTCACCTTTGGGTCCCTATACTAAGGGTATATGCAAGATACAACTATCCTCTAGCATAGGTATTATCAAATGAACCAACAGATATATATTTCAAGAATATGAAACAGGCATGCATATATACCATATTAGCATACTCCAATATATTGCAAAATTTGCTAATAACAATCATGCAATATCACAAGATAATGCATATACATATATTTACATCACAACAACAGTATAACGGGTAGAAAACTTGCCTGAGCGACTGGGGGTTACGAATGGCTCGGGACGAGTCTGGTAACCTATAAACAACAAGTAAGTTGGAATTAAACCAAAGTCACATGTGAATCTATACTTTAACTAACTTAGACTCTAACGCTTGTTTTGCGCTCACTGATTCGCTTAAGTCACTCGGGTACCCTCGGCTCCACCATTTTTAATAATTTAACCTTTACGAGTTTTAAAGCGATTCCTTCGCGAGTGACTTACCAACTGCCTAAAACACTTACCATAAATGTTTCATGCATTAATTAACCCTTTTTGGTCTTTAACCTACATTTCAAAGTAAGGCGAGGGAAAAAGTTTCGTTCGCGAAACGCCGTTACTTGAAACGGTCGTTTCTCCTAAACCGTAAATCGGAATCGAACGAACTACATATCAAAACGAAGCTCGTAACATGAGCTATCTAAACATGGCAGTGGTCACAATATAGCAGGGGGTTCTCGGGTCCTAATGTTATGCACAAAACAGTCTAAAGAAAATCGGACGTTACGACGGCTATGTTTACGCGATTACCAATATTTATACCACTCCAATTCTTTACCAATTCACTACAAACCACCCAACCATCATCAATACCTCAAACACCACTTATATCAAGGCAAAGTCAGTCCATAATCTCAAGGTTTTCCAACTTATTCAACCACAAACATGATCTACTAACCATAACTTAAGATTCATTAACCATTAACCAAGATTCATATCCAAAATCACCACAAATCCAACCAAACCATTTATCATACATGGATCTTGCTATACATACATGGATATTTCTATATATACATTAATCCATCCATAAACTCATCAAAACTCAAAGTTCAAACTATAAGTTAAAGGTGAAAGTTGTTTATACCTCCTTGAAGCTTCCTAACACAACCCAAGAGCTTTGAATGCCTAAAAGAACCTTGATCCTTGCTTGTATAACCTTAATCTTTCATAAAAATTCAAGAAAACTAAAGTTATTTCTTGAAGGTTACTATTCACCATCTTCTTCCTTGATTTATAGAAAAAGATTGGCTTGAAATTAGAAGCTTAAACTTATAGGAAGTATGTAACTATCCATGGGGAAGCTTAGATAATTACCTTGCTAAATAGTAAGTGGTGGAGCTTGGATCTTCAAATTTTAAGAAATGGGCCGAGAGCTAGCTTGGGAAGAAGATATTTTTGTGTTTTGTTTGATGAAAATGAAATGATTTGCTTGGTTGGTTGATTTTTGTGTTGTTTTTGGTTAATGACTTAATTAACCTTGATTTTGTGTGGTTATAATTCAACCACACTTCCTTCCCTTCTATGTCATGCTTGTGTCACCTTGCACATGTCATTATGCTCCCACTTGTCCACACCTTGTGGTTTGATGATGTCACAATCCCTGGCTTCTTGTACAAGCTTGTCTCTTGGTCACTTATTTGTTTTACGGTTCGCTTATCTTTCGTTCTCGTTTATCGTTTGAGGGATCATACCCGGGATCTTATTACTTAGGTTCCCTTAACCTTTCTCAATATATTATATTCCTTTTATGATCCTCTCCTATAATCCTTTAATTTCAATCCTTTTTATCCTGTTACCTTATACTCAATTCTCTCCGTATCTTGTGGATTTTCGGGAAAAATCAAAGTGTTCGGAATTGGATTATGACGATCTTTACATACACTTATATACCATATAGAGTACTAATAAAATCTCAGAATATCCATAACAGAACCCCTACATAGTGTGGCATGAAAAGTTTTCTCGATCAGCAAAAACACTATTCATAAGGGTTTCAAAATTTCTCAAAAATTGGGGTTATTACAATAAGTATATTGGGGTATTTGGTAACCTCATCTTTTAAACTTATATCTAATTAATAATTGTCTTATGAATGACAAAGATTTTCAGAAAAATGTTGAGACAAGGTTAGATATATGAGATCACCTTGTAACGATATTTTTTTTATACAGTTATACACTGGGACTTTGTGTATATTATGCATGGAAGAGGACTTCCAATATTTTGAAAAGTATATATGTATATATACTGAATATTTTGCGACTTCATCGCATTAAGATATCAAACTTGGTTCATTTCTTTTGACCAAGACTTTCATGAGTATTATGAGTAGGCTCATATATTGTAAATCATTATACATATTATTTTGTTGGGCTTGCTGCTCACCCTTGCTTTATTTCTTCATCACACAACAACAGTTAGGAAAGATGGCCAGACTCCAGCAGACCCAGCGCAAGCGCGTAGGAAGCGTCCCGCGTCTTCCCGTTGATGTTGTAGCTGCTATAGCAGCAGAGGTAGATCTATTGTAGATCAGACCATCTACTTTTGAGAATCAATTATGTATAATTATAACTTGTGGCAAATAATGGCAATTAACTGTAAATTATCAAGTAATCATTTTGGGTTGTAATAACTTTTAAATTGTGGATTCAAAGACTTGTACTTATTTAAATTTCATCTCTGAGACTATAACGGGTTGTGGTGTGTGTTAGTGTGGGGTCACAGCATAAGGTTATTTATTATTAATTAAGTGAAGTGATATTGTGGAAAGAAAGACCGTGACGACCCGGATCCCCGACCCCGGATCTGGGGGTGTTACAATGGTAGTGGTATGTATGATGCATATTGTCTTTTCAGTAATATGTTCGTGATTTTTATTAGTTTTAGGTGCTTTTCATTGAACTTTGTTTTTTTTGTGAGGTGCTTTGTAATGATTTTTTAGTGTTTTGTGTCAAAATTTGGTGTTTTGAGTTGAATTTTTAGTGATTCATGTTTAAAGCCGGTGATATCTGTATATGGAGATAGTGGCGAAAGTGACGATATGTTTCTTTGTTAATTAATTTAGAATGTTCTCGCCTTCAAAAGCACAGTGATTTTAAGAGTAAATCATGTAGAAAACTATGTTATTTCATATATTTTGTTAACACTGGGTTTGATTTTTTTAGTGTAATTAGGAAAAATGGTGTTTGACATGTGAAGTTATGTGTGGGTTGTAATGCTACTACTGTAAGTAATGTATTATGTATATTTTTATAATTTAAAAAAGCAAGAACAAGGCGGCCACTATGGTTTTATAAATAAAGTATTGTTATTATGCCAATGAACTGTGGATTACTTTTGATGATAAACAAAACATATAGCGTCATTATTCACCAAGTAATTTTAGGTGTCACTTGCTAACTATCTTGTTGACAGAATAGCTTATCAACTAATAAGCTTTGTAACATTTTCGATTAGATCTCAGTACTAGTCAATGATGGAAATATTCATTCTGAAATTATGTTGACTCATTAGATAAATATAATATGATGGTTAATTATATAAGTTAGATATTGAGTGCAACACAGGGGGGTGAATGTTTTATTAATTTTAGGCCTTTTAAAACTTATTTGGAAAGGTGGTGAACAAAGCAGTTTGATTGTAGAGATAGTATATTTAGTAGAATATAAAGAACATGCACAACAAACACAGTATTTCAAAAATCACTTAATTTGTATTAAAATTAAGTATGTCTTGCTACAAATTCCTGGGTTCTCAAGAATATAAGAACTCGGCTTCTTACTTGAGAGAGTACAAAAAAATTTAGATATGTTTGTTACTTTTTAAAAATAAAGAACCAGTGTTTACTTTATAGATTAGTAAACATGGGTTTACAAAACATGCAATAAGATGTACTAAATCTTATTTTAAGTTATCTCTAAAGCTTTCCATTTCTGGTTTAGTGAATCCTTGCAAATCTTGTAGGTTTGTGACTTTCCTTTGTCAGTTAATCTTAGCCCTTGATCTTGCACTCTTCAAGCCGCTTTTGTAGACTTTTCAATCCAAGTGATTAAATTGTTTATTGATTGATAATCTTGAATCTTTAACTTGTCTGCATTCTGTACTTGAGGTTGATATCGAGATCTCCAGTTTATTCTATAGAGAACTGACATCTTGATAAGTATAATAACTTATCAAGATCTCTCAGTTCTCTATAAGTGTCTTTGACTTGTCGAGGTCTCTGAGTTTTCTATGAGTGAACTTGGCTTGTCGAGGTCTCTGAGTTTTCTATAAGTAAATTTTGACTTATCGATATCTCTGAGATCTCTAATGAGAAATTGACTTGTCGATATCTCCAATCTTCATATCTTCATTTGACTTGTCGATATCTCTGAGTTCTCTACTTGTCGATATCTCAGAGATCTCAATATATATTTTGACTTATAGATATCTCTGAGATCTCTAATGATAATTTGACTTGTCGATATCTTCAATCTTCATATCTTCATTTGACTTGTCGATATCTCTGAGACTTCTCTATAAGCCATTTTGGACTTCTCAGCGAGTCATTATGAATTTCTCGAATGACTTCTCTATATGACTTGATCTGTGACTTGTAGATATCTTGACTTAGAATATTTTTCCTAAAACAGATTTATTCAACTCCGAGATTCTTCACCTTTTCTCTGAGGCATGATCTTGTTGATTTTCTTCCAAAGTTTATTCTTAGGATTGAGACTGTTCATAGAAAAATACTCCAGTCTGATCTTTAACATTTCTTACAGACTCATGTAATACAATACAAAATATAGATTTAGACTATCATACAATTAAATCTTAAGGTTGTCAATGTGACTTAGTCTTCTTATAATACAGGCATGTCTTGCACAACAATCTCCCCCAATTTGTGAGAAGATTGCTTATCACAAATTCATGCCTGGTAACAAGACTAACCCCAAATTACAATGAAACAATAAATTGATTACATAAAACTAACAAAATAACAAATATAGCTTTTATACATTTCAGTGATTACATGAGTTCAATAAGTAAATCCTTCACATGAAATTCTCATAGCCTGATTCTTTTCTAACGAGGTCCTTTAAATTTACAGGTACTTGAAGTTTCTCTTTGATTTCAATCCCTCTTAGAGCTTCCATAAGCTTAAGCCAATCATCCAATGAATATCCATTTAAGTAACATACTCATAATCTTGAGAATCTTCCAACTTTTATGTTTAAAAAGTGTCCATCCTTATAAATTCTGCTCATCCCCTTTGCCTTGATCTCATTTGATCTTTGTTCAAATATGACAATTTCTTCTGCATACTTCCTATCCCTTTGTTCCATGTTAGCCCTTGTTTTTGCTCTTCTTTCATCTCTTACTTTCATCCATACACACATAACAGCCCTCCATGCCCTTGTACTTGTGTCCTTATCCTTCATTAAGCTAATCACCCTCTTAAATTATGTGGTTGAAGGTGTATCCATTTATTACCTGCCAAGTAGAGTGAAGGAGCCATCCTGATAGTAGATTCAGACTACTTTCAATGATACAACCCAAATTTTGACTATTTCTTCAGCTAATTGTTGAAAGTAATCATCATCTGTGATGCACCAGTGTAATGGTAGAAAATCAGTCCGATAAAAGGAATTCCAGATAAGCCCCTCGTCAACTTGTAGCTTCTTTGGTTTTCTACCAATAGTTTTGAAATGAGTTTTGATTGGTGGCTTAAATGAAGGTAGGTTTGAGATTTTCTTTAGGATGGTTTGGCTAAAAGTGATTGGTACTTTGAGTAGAGTGTTTGCAAGTTATTTGTGAAAAAGTTTAGGCTTAAAGGTAAAGGGCAGTTGATTATTTCAGCTTGCAGGCTTAGTGGTTTGAGTTTGTGATATTTGGGTTTGTTGGTTATTTTTCTTTGTACCTTCATCATCTTCCCTCTTCTTCCTTATCCTTTAATCCCCCTCTTCTTATCATCCCTTTTTTTCTGTTCTTTCTTTTTCTCTTCTACTTTGCTGCCAGTTGCTTTGGTAGATTAACTTGGATTTGAGTCAGAAGGTTTTTGCTCATCATCATCTTTGTCATCTTTTATGTTGAACTGTGTAGTAGGAAACATGGTATCAGCATTCTGTAGGTATCTCCCCAGCATCCTAATCATCTCCTCATCTTCAGTTATTTTGAAATTCTTCCTCTTTAGATCAATTTTCAATGTTATAATTAATCTTGTATTCCCCCTTACACAGTTTTTGGGTACTGTGAAGTATCTGCCCTGTTTAGTTTGTGGACAAATGTAGGCCACCCCCTTTCTTGGATGTAGATAGGCTTCAAGAAAAGCAGCTATCTGAGTTTTCTTGAGTTCTTTGAGTAATTGGGTGCCCTCTGGAATTACGGGATTAACTCTGTCAATTATTACATCCAGCTCAGATGCTCTCATACTTTGTAGATTTGAGAGAGAGGCATGCAGACATCCAGCCTCCTTGGACAGTTGAATCCTAGCTTCTATCTCCCCTTAGGTCTTGTTGGCAGGAAAAAGTAGTGGATTTGGAATTTCTGCCTCACAGCTTCAGGAAGAGCAGGTAAAGGAACATTTAAGGCACCCATGATAGCTCCCAAAGAAACTGAATTCTGCATTTGAAGGTGTTTGTGGGAGTCTACCGGGGTTCTGATGTCATGTTGTTGACTCTGCACTAGAGAAGTGAGAGCATTGACCTGAGCTGTGAATGAGTTTAAAGGATGTTAAATTGCATGTTTATGATGTTAACATGTAAATTGTACCAATATATGGTGGTAAATGACTCTAATAGGGTACAGTGTGACTCTAATATGGTAAAGAGTGACTTACATGGTTGATTAGAGCAAAAATGTTGCCCAAAATTGACTCATATAAAAGTGGTACCAAGAGGTGGTTAAAGGATGTTAAATTGCATGTATAAGATGTTAACATGTCAATTATACCAATATATGGTGGCAAGTGACTCTTATAGGGTGCACTGTGACTCTAATATGGTAAAGAGTGACTTACATGGTTGATTAGAGCAAAAGTGTGGCCCAAAATTGACTCGTATAAATGTGGTACCAAGAGGTGGTTAAAGGAAGTCAAATTACATGTATATGATGTTAAAAGGTCAATTGTACCAATATATGGTGACAAGTGACTTTATAGGGCGCAAAGTGACTTTAATATGGTGAAGAGTGACTTACATGGTCGATTAGAGCCAAAAAGTGGCCCAAACTTGACTCGTATAAAAGTGGTACCAAGAGGTGGTTAAAAGATGTTAAATTGCATGTATATGATGTTAAAATGTCAATTGTACCAATATATGGTGGCAAGTGACTCTAGTATGGTGCAAAGTGACTCTAATATGGCAAAGAGTGACTTACATGTTTGATTAGAGCCAAAATGTGGCCCAAAATTGACTCGTACAAAAGTGGTACCAAGAGGTGGATAAAGGATGTTAAATTGCATGTATATGATGTAAACATGACAATTGTACCAATATCTGGTGGAAAGTGACTCTTATAGGGTGCAAAGTATCTCTCATATGGTGAATAATGACTTACAGGGTTGATTGGAAGCAAAATGTGGCCCAAAATTGACTCGTATAAAAGTGGTACCAAGAGGTGGTTAAAGGATGTTAAATTGCATGTATATGATGTTAACATGTCAATTGTACCAATATATGGTGGCAAGTGACTCTTATAGGGTACAAAGTGACTCTAATATGGTGAAGAGTGACTTACATGGTTGATTATAGCCAAAATGTGGCCCAAAATTGACTCGTATAAATGTGGTACCAAGAGGTGTTAAAGGAGGTTAAATTGCATGTATATGATGTTAACATGTCAATTGTACCAATATATGGTGGCAAGTGATTCTAATAGGGTGCAAAGTGACTCTAATATGGTGAAGAGTGACTTAAATGGTTGATTAGACTCGTATAAAAGTGGTACCAAGAGGTGGTTAAAGGATGTTAAATTGCATGTATATTGTGGCACCCCAAAACCCGGGGTCATGAGTCTCGGAGGCCATGCCATCTAAACTCACAGAACTCACACTACATTATATAAATACTCACGCTTCACGACCCCACACTTATCACACATACACACTTACATGTTATTGTCTTGGAAATGAACCATCATAATTAGAGTAATTGTCAACCATCAAGTGATATTTATTACAATCCAAAAGTAATTAATCTTACCGGAGAGTGACCTTTAGGTAAGGCTAGTCCGCCGGCTAAATATACGTTTCTTGTTTCTTACCTTACATAAGTAATACTGATAAATAAGCCGAACTGTAAACAACTGAAAACTAATCCAGCTTATTCTGACTACCTGTGGTACCGCACCAAACAATCTACGGAACAGCTGGCCATTGCCTACCCGTTTCCTGGCTGTGGTTCTCATGACAGGCATCTTGATTCACTGTTGTGTTGTGTCAATTTAAGAAAACAAGTGTGAGCTATAATGCCCAGCATAGTAATGTACAGTATGAAAATGACTGTATGATAGCATCATATATGATAATTATATTTTATTCAAAAATAGTTTTCCTTGGTGCTACACACCTTCTTATGAAAACAATTCTTTTAAGGGATTTTATTATCCTACGAATACCTTAATAGTAATCTCAGCACCTAGGCTTGGGTTACGGTATTTCATCTCAATTCCAATTGGAAGAATTAGGACATTCGTTGGAGTCACCGCATACGATGATCAGTCATACTACGATAAAAGTAACCTTTTCTACTAGTAGAGGGACGACACCTTCACATCTCGGTTATCACCCTTGCCGCATACGGGCTATGTGTCCTCATTTTGGGTATACACACACTTAACAGGTGCATAGGTACATATTGTACCATCTCCTACGGTACCAGTAGTCTATCCAATACACGAAGTACTTGGATCCTACCCCTCCCTTATCCATTAGGAAATCCTATCACATCTCGAGAACTTGAACCACATCGAAGTTCCTCCAAGCATTTTGCTTGTTGATATACATAACTTTACTGTATATATATATATATGTACTTCCGAAAGTTTTCGGAGGAAGTACTAAGGATGTGCGTTGACCGTTGTCAACCGATAATTAAATAAGGGGAAAAGTTTCTCCTTGAAACTATATTCAAGATATTTAATAAGTCGGGATAATATTCTCCGACGATCTGAAATTACTCGAATGATTTTCCGAAATTAGAAAGTATGTTTTAAATCAGGATTTATGATTTTAAATCAAACTAAACTCTTTAATTATATAATAAATAATTAAGTGATAATCGTTAAATAATTAAACCCCGAATGAGTTTACTCTTCAAAAGAGTATTTAAAATAATATTCCTCAACTAGTTTATGTTTACGCAAGTAATAATCTTTAATGATTAATTAGGTTTGAAATAAATAATTCCTGGGGTATACTACGCCCATGATAAAAGAATAAGTATATAGTATTTATTATTTGAACAATAAAATAAAGTTGAGGGAATATGATCGTTGGGAAATCGTTTTAATAAAAGTTCGAGGGGTTTTAATATTTCGTAAGTGGATGTTGAGTCCCTTTTAAAACGTACTACTATGGACTTATAACCGTCCTATCATATCACCGAAATGATTCCCGGGTTTTATCTTAAATCCCGACCGACTCTCGGTCTCATATAATGTGTCACGCTTAAAGCGGAATAAACATTTCACGATATATACTTATCGTACAACATCGCTATATTATGCGAAAATTCAACAACTACGTATCATGGCAAACATGGTATTTATGCAATGATAATAAAACAATCCTTTCATAACATAACAGTAAATGGAGTTGGGTTCGTAAACTTGCCTGGGTATCTCGAGGTGGAGGATGCTCTAGGTTCCGCTCGGAAATCTATAACCATAAACATATTTCATTTCGTTAGGTTCCGTTCTAATTTATGGCAACTCGCACTCATGCTCTACTTATTATGCACCATCTCAGCTTATATTACCCTTATTATCCTTTTAAGTCCTTTTTCACATCGTGGTCGCTTTATTTTTCTAAGTATCTTAGGTTCATTCTTATTATCGTCGTCGGTTCCGCTTATGGATTCTTACGGATTCTATTCGCGCGGTCTCGGCTCCGACATTTTTATAAAAATGAAAAATTATTATTTTCACTTGAAATTTTTATGGAAGTTAGGAAACTCAATATGTTACTCTATGTAAAAATTTCATGATTTATGAACACATTTAACTCTATCCTTTATATTTTCAAAGTTTGTAATTCGTAGCAGTTTTTGTCGCGTAAATCACTTTTAGTAAAACGGCCATAACTTTTAATCCGTAAATCAGAATCAAGTGATTCAAGCACCTAAACGATAATTATAACATTTTCTATCCTAAAAAAGGGTTATTTTTCAATAAACTACAGTTTACAACTTCGGGACTTTCTGCAGAAACTTAAAGTTACGATTTGTTGGTTTTAACGAAATTACGTTTACGATTGGGGTGTCGTTTACGCCCTTACTCTAAACACAACCACCAACAATCATCATATCATCATCAACACACAAAATCCTATCAAGAACATCATGTTCTTAAGGCAACAACAATCAGCCTTAAATCTACTTAACTTAAATACCAAGATTTCATCAATACCACTCATGAAGCTAGGTTTACTACCACATACTAAATGGATCTTAAAAATGAACCTTAAATAAAGTTGGGCCAAATATTTTTACCTTTCTTGAAAGCTTGAGATGTGTTCTTGAGGATGGTAGAGGCTTGGAAGTGTTTGGTATGATTTTTAGAACCTAAAACCACCATTGAAATCAAGAAACCAAAGAGATGTTACTATTCATACTATTCACTAGTGAGTTTCTTGATTTTATTTCACCCATCAAACCTTGATAAAAAGAGATGAAAGAATTTTATTACCTTAGTTTAATTGCTAGGAGGATTGAGAATAAATGGGAGAATTTAACAAGAGCTAGAACTTTGAGTTTTGAATTTGAATTCCCCTTCTTTTTCTTTAGGGCCGAATGGAAGCATTCAAAGGGGTATTTATACTACTCTTGGTTGCTTAGCTTGGTTGATTTGATAGGTTGCTTCTAGGAAGATGGGGTGATATCTTGAACTTGATTTTATTCTTCCTAGTATAGCATTCTAGGTTTATTCTTTGTAGCAAATCTTGGGGACAAATCTTTGTAGCTTGCTAGGTAACAAGCTAAACTACATGGTTAGCTTCCTTAGCACACTATTTTGCTAGCTAGTTTGATCATCCTATGGTTAGCTCACTATTTGATGAAGTAACCATGGTTACTTTCTTACCATGGTTTAGTTAGTGCGTTACGTTTATTTAATCGTTTACGCGTTCGCTCGTTTGCTTAAACGTTTTCGTAATACTTACTCGTAAATGTTTCGCGACGTAATTCCTTTCGTATTTATTCCTTATATTTTTATTTATCCTACTTGAATATAAATCCGTAGGGTTTTAATCTCGTAATTATATTGTGATTCCCGTAATCCTCGATGAGTCGTAAATACGGTCGTTTTTCAAAGTTCGTTTTCTTCGAAAACTAATAGCGTTTACATACACTCATTTGATACGTATAATCGTAATATCAACTCCGAAACTCATTTTCTCATACACTACATAGTGTGGGCTCAAAAGTTTTTCCTGTCCGTCAGGGTTACTATTCATTAAACATTTTACAAGGTCTCAAAAATTCGAGTTATTACAGTCTTCCCCTCTAACAAGGATTCCGTCCCGGAATCAAGTAGAGAATAAGTGGGGATATCTATTCCTCATTGCGTCTTCAAGTTCCCAAGTTGACTCTTCGACATTTTGATTTCTCCATAAGATCCTAACCAGCTTCACAGTCTTGTTCCTCAATACTTGTTCTTTCTGGTCCATTATCCTTACTGGCTGCTCGATGTAGGTCAGGTCTGGTTGTAAATCTACCTGCTCGTATTCTATTACATGTCATGCGTCTGCATGGTACTTCCTTAATATGGACACGTGGAACACGTTGTGTACTTGTTGCAAATTAGGAGGCAAGGCGAGCTCGTAAGCTAGAGGTCCTATTCTCATTAAAATTTCAAAGGGTCCTATGAATCTAGGACTCAGCTTCCCTTTCTTTCCAAATCTCATCACTCCTTTCCACGGAGATACCTTCAATAGCACAAAATCTCCTACTTCATATTCCCTATCCTTCCTGGTCTGGTCAGCGTACTTCTTTTGTCGGAGTACTTCTTTTGTCTGTCCTGGGCTGCTACTAGTCTTTTCCTGATGAGTCCTACCATTTCTCTGGTCTGCTGGACTAACTCTGGTCCTAATATCTTGTATTCTCCAACTTCATCCCAACACAGGGGAGAGCGACATCTCCTTCCGTAAAGAGATTCATACGGGGGCATTCCTATGCTAGCATGATGGCTATTGTTGTAAGCAAATTCGATCAGAGGTAAGTGGTCATCCCAATTTCCTTTGAAATCAATGGCACATACTCATAGCATATCTTCTAGGGTCTGAATAGCCCTTTCGCTTTGTCCATCAGTCTGGGGGTGGTAAGCGGTAATCATGTTTAGTCTGGTGCCTACGCATTCCTGGAAGCTTCTCCAAAATCGGGAATTAAACCTTGGGTCTCTATCTGACACTATGGCTACAGGAACGCCGTGTCTCACTACAATTTCCTTCAAGTAAATATCTACCAACTTGTCTACAGTGTATCTTTCGTTGATTGGTAGGAAGTGTGCGGACTTGGTCAATCTATCTATGATAACCCATATGGCATCGTGATTGGTCTTTGTTCTTGGTAAGCCTGTCACAAAATCCATGGCTATATGCTCCCATTTCCATTCCGGAATTTCCAGGGGCCGTAATAGTCCACTAGGTTGCTGATGTTCAGCCTTCACTCTCTGGCATGTCAAGCACTTGCTGACCCACTCTGCTACTTCTCTCTTCATGTTAGGCCACCAATAATATTCCTTAAAGTCACGGTACATCTTCGTACTTCCTGGGTGGATTGAATATCTAGAGCTGTGCCCTTCGTGCATCAACTCATCTTTTAACTCTTGCACATTTGGAATCCAAATTTGCGAATGTTAGGCCCTTAACAATGTAACAAGAATTACAGAAGGGGGATTTAATGGAATTCTTGAAACTTTTTCTTGAATAAAAATGTTCTAACTCAAATATATATATAAGTGTGAATTGATTAGCAGAATGCGGAATAATTACTTGAAATGAATCAAAACACAAGTAATTAAAAACAAGAGTCTTTAAAAAACTTTCTGGTGGATTTGAATGATTCCACCAGAGATATATAATAAATATCGAGAGAAATCCGTGTGCAAAAAGCTCACAGCTGCTTACAAATTGATAACAACTAAGAATGAGAGAAATGCTAAGAATACAGCTTACAAATGTTTCTCTCTACCTGTCTGAGTTTCTTAGTTCTTTAGTTCATATTCTATTTGCTGCTTCTTGGTTTATATATCACCAAGATTACAAAGTAATAAGACAGGATAATAAAACAAAAACTATCAAGTCTAATACAATGCTACTTCATTACTCTATTCCAGCATATTAGAATATCTTCATAATAGCATGGAAATGGCAATGCTTCTTTGTTCTCAAAAACTGAGTTGAATAGGCTACCACATTCCATTTGCATACACTCGACGCATGTGACTGTATTGTCACTGTCAACAGATATTTGAATTCTTTATCCGTCGATTTCATGATCATCCGTCGAGTTATCGATCATCCGTCGGGTTGTTGATCATCCGTCAAATTCATTGTTGTTTATCCGTCGGGTAGCAATCAGGCACTTGACTTCATTTCATTTATGCAGAATTACAAGACATCACCTATGTACAATTAATCAACCTATTCTGCATATCTAGTTAAAGTCAACATGACTTAAGTACTACTACAGATTCTAAACAATGTGTATGCAGAAATGTGCTACAGACTTATTGTTACATAAGCTACTCACTCGATGGATAATAAATCATCATCCGTCGGGACTATATTGAGTCATCCATCGGGACTAGAATCCTTATCCGTCGAGTGCTACAATTTCACTAAGTAAAATCTACCAAGGTGTTTTGTTAATGAAATCATCAAGTTCATAACATATACAGAACAATCTCCCCCAATTTATGTCTACGGGAATTGTAGACATAAATTAAGAGATACTTGATGATAACAAAACACCCTAAAAATACACCTTTAAAAGTAGATAGATAAAACTATAAAGTGCTTAAATTAACAAAATGTACAAACTTTAGCTCACAGTTATTTTCAGGGTGCTCCTCTAGCCTGAGCAGATTTATCTAGTTCCTTGAAGGTCTGGATCTCTTTCTAAGCTTTCTGTTGTTTTCTTCAATCTAATTTTGGAGCTGCCTGTGGAATTCTAGTTCTTCAGATTCTGAGAGATTTAGCTTTTCTTGCATTTCCAAGAGAGTCTCATTGCTAGAGATGCTCAATTGGTCTTCTAATCTGAAAAATCTTCTCACTTCTTTGTCATCCATGAACTCCATCAGCCAGTAGGGCCTTAGATGCACTCTTCTCCCTGTGTAAGGGATGATTAGAGTCTTTGGGAGTGCATCTTTAGCTCTAACACTCCTTAGTTCTTCAATCTTCTTCAGAACCAATCTTCTTGCAGTAACATTGAACCCAAAGTTCTTCTTGAAAGATGAATAAACCTTAATCAGTACAGCTTGGCTTTCTTGAAGGATCGTGTGGATTGGCCACTGAATCTCCTTTCCTCCCTTGTACTTGAACATTAACCTTTCAGGTAGGTTTTTGTATGCATCAATTCCTCTCACTTCATCTAGTTCATCTAGATAGAGATTTAGATCAGAAAATTCCTTGATGTCATACAAGTACATATAATCTCCTTTGTTGACTTTAGATTGAGTTTTGACTAGAAATTTGGATTTGAGAGGTGACAACTTCACTTTCTTGACTGCTCTTGACTTTGTTCTCTTTGGCTTGTTAAGGATTGGCAGATTGAAGTCAGGAATTGGTATGTTCTCCCATTTTATTGGCTCATCCTTAGGCACAATAGGTTCACGATGAATGTTCCTATAAGGATCAACTACCTTGATATCTTCAAATTTCACAAAGGGTTTTGATGCTTGAGTTGTAGTTGGAGTGGATTCCTTGGGAAACTGATTCTCCAATTCCTTATCAACAATGTCCAGTTTCCTTTTGGTTCTTTTAGCCAATTCCTTGATTCTTGGAGACTTCTTCTGTTGTTCAACTTGCTTCTTTGGATTTTGAGAGTCAATGATTTCAGATGGCTGAGCAGGAATTTGTTGTGATGAATTTACAGCATGTAGCTTGGACAAGATAGCAATTTGCTATTTCTTTTGTTTAGCCTTTTTAGCATCTAGAGCAGCTTGCTTCTTTTCCTGCTTCAATCTAGCCTTTTCTTCTCTCTTTGCTTGAGCAAATTGAGGATGTCCATCCACCACACAAATTTCTTTCCCATTCCTGAAAATTTTAGCAATTCTCTTTTTCGAAGTTGAATTAGCTGGATCTTTGTAGAAAGCAATTGACCTTGACAGAAGCTTCTTTTCATCAGGCTTAGGTGTCTCATACACAGTATCCAAAGGGTTCTTCAATGATGATTTTGGATAGTTCACCCTTGGTTTTAGAATTATTTTAGCCTTTGGAGATTTGATGCAGGATTGATGTCCCCTTTCCAGATAGTTCATGCTCATCTCATTCACAGAAATTTGCTTGACTTGAGAGTGATGGATGGCTGACTTTACTGGCTCCTTGACTAGTCCAAACTTCTTTTGTATATCCTCATCAATCTTCTCCCAGTTGATTGGCTTCAACTGCTTCATTTCAGCTGCTCTAATATTGGCTACTGCTGCATTTATCAGATCTATACTATCTGTAACTGGTGGTTTTGAAATAGTAATTGAAGGCACAATTGCTTTACTGATTTGAATTTGAAGCCTCTCCCCCTCACTTGGTCCTTTCTCCCCCTTTTTGTTATCATCAAGTAGAGTAGAGGAGGAGGTTTGAGCAGCCACTAGTTTTTGAAGTACATCTGTCTGTTGGGCTTGATGAAGATGAATGGTTGTTAAAGATGCTTCCATGGCTGACATTCTTGTATCCAAGGCATCTATCTTGGTTGCAAGATCAGAATTTTTCCTTAATTGCCTCTTGATGTCAAGCATTGTAGCTTCTGGAAGCTTAGAATCCATCTTGTCTGAGATGGCCTTCTTCATCTCCTCAACATCGCCCTTGATGGTGTTTACATCCCTAGCATGTTGGAAGCCTTGAATTTGTTGAAGTTGTAGAGAAGCTAGATGTGCCTGAAGGAGCTTCTTGGTGCTGGCATTTGTAGTGGTTTGAAGAGCAGTATTTGTCTGATTGATTAGTTGGATCAGGGTTATCTTGAAGTAGTGCTCATCACAGTGCTTTGAAAATGCCCATGATGGCATACCTGATCTTGAACTGGAACCTACTTCTCCCCCTATGTCCATTGCTCCATGTAATAACCCCCAAAATTTTGAACTTTTTGTAACCCTTATGAATAGTGTTTTAGCTGAATGAGAAAACTTTTCATGCCACACTATGTAGGGGTTCTGTTGTAGATATTCTGAGATTTTATTAGTACTCTATATGGTATATAAGTGTATGTAAAGATCGTCAGAATCCAATTCCGAACACTTTGATTTTTCCCGGAAATCCACTAGATGCGGAAAGAATTGAGTATAAGGTAACAGGATAAAAAGGATTTAAATTAAAGATTTATAAGGGAGGATCATAAAAGGAATATAATATATTGAGAAAGGTTAAGGGAACCTAAGTAATAAGATCCCGGGTATGATCCCTCAAACGATAAACGAAAACGAAAGTTAAGCGAACCGTATAACAGATCAGCGGTCATTAGGCAAACAATTAGGAAGTTAATCAAAGGGATTAGAGAGGATGATGTCACCCAACCAATGAGAAGAGGACAAGGAGGGAAAGATGACATCATAGCAAGACATAAGCACGACATGGGAAGGAAGGAAATGTGGTGGATTGTTAATCACACAAAACCAAGGTTAAATTGGTAATTAACCTAAAATAAAACAAATCTAATTTCATCCACCAAGCCAAACAAATCATTTCTCATCAAAAAAAAATTTTATTCTTCATCACCAAGGCTTGCTCTCGGTTTTTTTCAACTTTAAAGGGAAGAATTTTCAAAACTCAAGATCAAGGCTTCCTAAATTGGTAAGATAATTCCCTAGTCATCCTTATGCATAGTTATGGCTATGTTATGAGTTTAAGCCTTCAATTCTTTCTCAATCTTCTTCAAGAAATCAATGAAGAAGACAATGAATAGTGATTTCAAAGTTTTTAACTTGATTTATTCTTGTTTTCCTTTAAGATCCAAGCATCCCTAAGACTTCTCAAGGCTTCTTAAGGCTTCCTAGCTACTCCCACCACTTCAAGGAAGGTATATCATCTCCAAACCCTAGATTCCTTTGTATAATAAGATGATTTTGATTGTTATGGTGATATAGTAGCTTAATGCTTGTGGTTTAGAGTTTGGGTTGGAGTGGTAGTGAAATGGAATGGTGAATCTTGTTATTTTGGTTAAAAGAACTTAAGTATAGTTAAATTCAAGTTTAAGCATAAGTATAAATGTTAATATTGAACTTATTGGGGATGTTATGATGTGATAAGGATGGACTTTGGTTGTATGAATGGATTGGGGTTGTTTGGTGATGAATTGGAGTGATATAAAATTTGGGTAATCGCGTAAACATAGCCGTCGTAATGTCCGATTTACTTTAGACTGCTTTTGTTCATAACATTTAGACCCGAGAACTCCCTGCTAGATTATGACCATTGCCATGTTTAGATAGTTCATGTTACGAGCTTCGTTTTGATATGTAGTTCATTTGATTCTGTTGGGTCCCAATGTGTTTGTAGAAGGGGGGGTTGAATACAAACAGTACCGAATAATCGAATTAAATACGGAATAAAAAATGTGAAACAAAATTCAAGTTAAATAAAAATATTATTAAACTTGAAAGGTGTTACAACAACTGTATCGATTACAAGGTATTAATCTCAAACCAATTATCACAAATCTAGAATAAATTCGACATGAACTTTTTCTATTTTTGCAATAATTAGAATCAAATGCTAAACGCGATTTGAGATTAAGTTCTAGGGATTTTAATCCGCTAGATTGTTACACAAGAACAAGATAAATAATTCTAGTGGTTTGGATTTAACATTAACAAACTAGAAATTGATCTTGAATTTCTGCAGATGAAGAATAATATGTTTCAGAGGCGGCTGCACTTTTTGTTCTTGTATTTTGATTGAGATGATTGAAAGAAAAGTCTTCTGCTTCTTTTTAAATCAGCACAACAATAGAATTGAATTGGCATGACAATCCTATAGCTTGTATGACTTTCGGTAGGACAATTGAATGAACTAGCAAGACAATCTGAATGAACTAGCAAGACAATCAGAATGAACTAGCAAGACAATTACCCTCCTAGAGTAACTTTCGGTATGACAATGGAGAATGGCCTAGCATGACAATCGGTATGACAATCCTGATTGTCATGCTAGTTCATTTTCAATTGTCTTGCTGATTTAATGCTTGAATTTAATCCAATTAAGCTTCTGAAAATTCCTAAAATTCCTAGAATTAATTCAGAATTAATTAATCAATTAATTCAATTAATAAATAAATTATTCTTCACAGATATAATTTATTTTCTTAATTAAATTAGATGACTTAATTAATTAATAGAGAATTAATTCTAGTCTTGAGCAGCAACCATTCTTCTGCAAACCTTCTGAAAATCACTGAAAATTATGAATCAATTCCACCACTTCAACGTTGACACTCGATGTACTGTCTGGTTCATGAGTGACTAACTTCCGTGACGTTTCTTCATGTCTTGACTCTGACACTTTGATTTTCTTCAGATTAAATCCTTGTAATTAATTGATACCCTGACGAGATCTCTGTCACTTGATTAAATCCACGATCTTGATTTATATCACTGAGGCATGATCAACTTCTTGAACTTCTTCCAGTGAATTAACTCCTCAAGTCTGTAGATGAACACTGTCTCTGAATCCTTTGACAGATATTACTTTGCGAGATCTCTTTGACGGTCGATCCACTATTTACTTATTACATTCTTATTTGAGTTGAGTTGAATCCTCGAATATACAAATAGGTCTATGACATATGACTTACAATCTCCCCCTATTTGTTTGTTAGACAATAATACACAAATACCTAGAGGATAACTCAACTAACAAATAAGAAAAAGATATAAACATACATGCAAAGTAAATAGCAGAAAAGTTCTGGATGAGATTTAACATTTTCCAGATTCCAAGTAGATGTTCCTCTAGACTGAACATATCTTCAAGTAGTTCCATCTTCTTTTTGTACAACCACATTTCCTGTTGAGAAGCCCATATCTCTTGCTTCTCCCCCTATGAGAATCAACTGATTAAAGAAGATCACCTTCGTTTTACCACCTCTCCCGTACAATAGGATCCGCAGATAAAAACCAATGGTACTCCCCTAACAGCTTCTTCCCTTATCAGAAAATCACCTTGTGTTTACCACTTCTCCCGTACAATAGGATCCGTAGTTAGAAACAACAATGGTGTGGTGTAGTGTACATGTAGGATCTTTTTCTTCCTCCTTGCTATTTCTCCCCCTTAGTTGAGGAATCCTCCAAACTATTACTTAAGCTTTTATCTCCCCCTTAAAGAAGGAATGTATGCCGTCGTCTGAAGGAGTTCTCATATTTCACTTGGTTGGAAAAGAAATAACAAGTGTTTCTCTTTCTTCCTCACTGTGAGTGTATGATTGTGTTTTAGTGTACCTCACATGTGTTTCACTCTTCTCTCCACTCGTGTTTACACTCAATCTCACAAGTGTATCACTCCTCTCATAGCTCCAAAAATCAGCTGTACCTGCAAGGAAAATCACCTTAGCCATCCTTTAAGGAGGTCACAGGTGGTGCAATGGGAGTTCACAAATCCCCATCCATGTTAAACTCGTCAGATAAATCTGAGTCATAATCTACAAGTTGCTAGTTTCCCTTTTAGGGTTCAGATTTGAATTCTGGGAAGGTAAACAATGATCCAAAGATTTTAGCATAAAGATCAAAGTTCCCTTCTAATGTCTGTGAAGACACTTCCTTGTGACTCATCAGGTAATATCTGAATCATTGTCAACAAGTTGCCGATCTGCACCTATGTCAGATCCACTATCCGCAGATGCATCCAGGGGATTTAAGCCTGGGGAGGTAGACACTGACCACTGACATATGGCTTTTGGATCAGTATCCTCTCCTAACACCTGTAAAGGCAATTGGTCCACTAACGAACCTTGAACAATCGAATCTGACCTTAAAATGGTCGAAACTCTTGTTTCCGTCAACTCATCCTTTGTGTGTGTAACCTCTCCTTGTGCATCAAGAATTGATTATGTTTGAAGTGGTGACACTACATCGGATACCTTGGCCGACAGGCAAAATTTCAATAGACGCACCCTGTTGAGAGAATGAATCTAGTAACTGTTTTTGTGCCTTTTCAGCCATTACATCTTTTTGAGAAGATGTATGGGGGCTAGCAGTTGTCTCGGTTTAAATACTACTCATCTATGTATGAGACAGAGCTACTGGGTTGACTACAGAACCTTCCTTATGTGGTGCACTAGGCACTATCTCCCTCACGCTCATTCATACTACATTTAGTGGTAAGAGAGTGTTGGTTGATTCTGTTTTTGTGTTTGTCTTCACAGTCTGGGATAGACGTTGTGGGTTTTCAACCTCATGAC
Organism: Apium graveolens; assembly: GCF_009905375.1. Lineage (NCBI taxonomy): Eukaryota > Viridiplantae > Streptophyta > Magnoliopsida > Apiales > Apiaceae > Apium > Apium graveolens. The sequence continues at coordinate 21,021,913 of NC_133657.1, read as the reverse complement.
TGTCAATGAAAGAAAGTCATTGGAGACTGAACCTGTAACATAGAACATATGGTAATAGAGAGAAAATGATTTACAATAGTGATTTTAAAAGATTTTACATGAAATAAGAAATCACTAATGTAGAAAGAAGTTTAATTTTGTTTTTCAATATGAATGAGTTTTTGATAAAACATTGATCACTTAGGGTAAAGTCTAAGTAATTCTCATTCATGTCAAAAGCTTACAAATATCTGCAACATAATGTTAACAAGATATCATTGACCGATACTTGTCAAGAACTTTAGATACTAATTGTTATGTTGCATAATTATGACGACTCTACTAGTTCATATAAAATTACAATTTCTGTTAGAGTGCCATACCATGTCCTTGACGATTGCTTGAGCAGTATACTAGTTCATACCAACCTGAAGTGAGATTGTGAAGAAGAAATTGCATAGTCCAATAGATCTGCAGCTGCAAAGTCCATGAACTGTGGTGCACTGACTTCCTCTTTTTACTCACCAAACAGGAGTACACTTGTACACATCTTACTAGAGTACAATTCCAAGTGTAATGTGCAGCAGGTGTCTGATATATCGTAATATTCTCAAGTCTCGTCACTGGTGCTATATGTTAGATACTGCTTCCTGATAATAACCTAGCACAATATACAAAATTACAATGATAACATTCCCAGCTTGCAAACAGCCATATCCCTCAGATAAACCTTTGCTGTTATCTCCAAAGGTAACCAGGGGGCCAGCTTTCTCAATCCACATTTGATAGCAGGGCTCTATCTCCGGTCATATGTCTTGATGATCCACTGTCAAGAATCCACACTACCGGTTACACCTGTATACTGCCCTGCACTTCAAATGGATTAGACCTTCTTCGGAACCCAAACTTGGTTGGGCCCGGCATACTTGTAGAATTGTCCTTTGTCAGGCAAAACAACATTTTTAATTTTAACGATCTCAACATCCTCAATGACTGAACATTTGACCTTGTAAACAACCTTAACAAATTTCTGTTTAAGCTTAGGCACAAATGTCTCCTTTCTAGCCTTAGAAGGACTAGCAGTCTTAGACCTATCATGCTTCTTGTTATTCACATGCTGACGAGTAGTACTCTTATCATTAGACACATGCTTACCATTAAAATAAGCATACATCATATTAAAAGCACAAGACATACAATTAGCAACACTACATGCTTTATGAGAGTGATTAACAGCAGGTAATTTATGCATGGTAGACATGGCATTATTGTTATCCAACTCATGTGTGTCTGAGTTAGTCTCAGTTGCTTTCACAACTTTGACTGGAACTTTCGACTCACTTGACTTGGAAACAATCTTCTCATAAGCATGATCCTCAGCACGTATTTCTTCTTGAATAACAGAAGAGGTCGCATCAAATGGTTCAGCAATTGATGCTTTATAGAGGGGTTCATCAACACCCTTAAGCACATGTGGTACTTCCCTCCCTTTAGCACAAACATGAGGAGGGGAGTTTATGCCTAATTCTCCAATAGCAGCATTGTAATCATATCCTATTCCAGATGTTTGATTAACAGCTTGCTTACTGTAGAACTCTTTAGCCTTCGAACAAGAATTGAAGTAGGCTCTAACCTTAGTCTCAAGACCGGTGATCTTGTCTTTGAGAATAGTTTCGAGTTTTCTATAACAGTCAACTCTATTCTCTAGAAAGGATACCTGTTCTTTTAATTTGTCTTGATTAATATGCACAAGTCTTAATTCATTGACCTCTTTCTCAAGGTCTGTGATCTTTAAACTTAACAGTTCATTATCACGACGTGCACAATCTAAGTTACCTCTTAGATGGTAAACCATTTCAGCATCAGAAAGTTTTACCTCTATTCTTGACGATGAAGCTTTTCCATCAATAGCCATAAGAGCAAGATTTCCTTCATCTTCATCTTCACTGTCAGTATCATCCCAGCTTCTTCCCTTTGCCAGATAAGCCCTTTCAGAGTTCTTTCTTACTTGCTTTGGCTTCCTACATTCTGTGGCAAAGTGTCCCAACTCATTGCAGTTATAGCATCTAATGGTGCTTCGATCAACCATCCCTGTTTTGTATCCACCACTGCTGGTGTTAGAGGATGAAGATCCACCTTTCTGGAATTTGTTGTAGTTGGACTTGTACTTAAGCTTGGGATTCCTCTTGAATCTGACATGGGAGAATCTCTTGACAATTTGGGCCATTGACTCGTCTTCCAATTGCTCCAGCTCTTCCAAGGAATAAAAATCATCACTTGATTGATTTGTAGTAGGAGGATCATATTCTGCTACTAACTCATTTTCCTCACCCTTGGAAAACTGTACCATTCTTTCTAACTGTTGAGATTGTTGTTGTTGTTGACCTTCAGCTACAAGTGCATTAGATGTGCTGACCATTCTATCCTTCCCGTAGACTTCCTTCTGTTGAATCTGCTCCAACTCATAAGTTTTTAACACTCCATAGAGCCTGTCCAAAGAAATCTCACTCAGATCTCTAGCTTCTCTAATGGCAGTGATTCTATGTTCAAGATGAGCTGGCAGTGTTAAAAGGAACTTTTTGTTGACCTCCCTGATTGAATAATACTTTCCATTGATGTTCAGGTTGTTGATCAACGCATTGTACCTCTCAAACACTTCAGTAATTCCTTCTCCTGGATTTGATTTGAAATGTTCATATTCAGAGGTTAGGATTTCCAACTTGTTCTCCCTAACTTCCTCTGTGCCTTCATTAATCACCTCAATAGTTTCCCACATGTGTTTGGAATTTTTACAGTTCATCACATGTCTGTTCATCAAGGGATCAAGGGAATCAATTAATATTAATTGAAGGCTGGCATCCAAGGAGGCTTCTTCCTTCTCAGCAGGAGTAAAATCTTCAGGCTCTTTTGGATAGGTTCTAGCTTCAGTAGTCACCACACCATCTATTATTACCTCCGGTTCAATAACCATCGGAGTTTTTATACCCTTCTTTAACAAGTTGGAATATTTGGGATTTGCAACTTGTAAGAATAATAGCATCTTCTTCTTCCACATGATATAATTCTCTTTATCAAATTGTGGAATTTTAACGGTTCCAACTTTATGTGAAGTCATTATGAATTTTTGAATAAATAAAAATTCAAGGAGTTGAAAAATCACAAAAGTCTAGGATCTTGATTTGTTCGTTAATCAGAAGGCTCTGATACCAATTGTTGGGTCCCAATGTGTTTGTAGAAGGGGGGGTTGAATACAAACAGTACCGAATAATCGAATTAAATACGGAATAAAAAATGTGAAACAAAATTCAAGTTAAATAAAAATATTATTAAACTTGAAAGGTGTTACAACAACTGTATCGATTACAAGGTATTAATCTCAAACCAATTATCACAAATCTAGAATAAATTCGACATGAACTTTTTCTATTTTTGCAATAATTAGAATCAAATGCTAAACGCGATTTGAGATTAAGTTCTAGGGATTTTAATCCGCTAGATTGTTACACAAGAACAAGATAAATAATTCTAGTGGTTTGGATTTAACATTAACAAACTAGAAATTGATCTTGAATTTCTGCAGATGAAGAATAATATGTTTCAGAGGCGGCTGCACTTTTTGTTCTTGTATTTTGATTGAGATGATTGAAAGAAAAGTCTTCTGCTTCTTTTTAAATCAGCACAACAATAGAATTGAATTGGCATGACAATCCTATAGCTTGTATGACTTTCGGTAGGACAATTGAATGAACTAGCAAGACAATCTGAATGAACTAGCAAGACAATCAGAATGAACTAGCAAGACAATTACCCTCCTAGAGTAACTTTCGGTATGACAATGGAGAATGGCCTAGCATGACAATCGGTATGACAATCCTGATTGTCATGCTAGTTCATTTTCAATTGTCTTGCTGATTTAATGCTTGAATTTAATCCAATTAAGCTTCTGAAAATTCCTAAAATTCCTAGAATTAATTCAGAATTAATTAATCAATTAATTCAATTAATAAATAAATTATTCTTCACAGATATAATTTATTTTCTTAATTAAATTAGATGACTTAATTAATTAATAGAGAATTAATTCTAGTCTTGAGCAGCAACCATTCTTCTGCAAACCTTCTGAAAATCACTGAAAATTATGAATCAATTCCACCACTTCAACGTTGACACTCGATGTACTGTCTGGTTCATGAGTGACTAACTTCCGTGACGTTTCTTCATGTCTTGACTCTGACACTTTGATTTTCTTCAGATTAAATCCTTGTAATTAATTGATACCCTGACGAGATCTCTGTCACTTGATTAAATCCACGATCTTGATTTATATCACTGAGGCATGATCAACTTCTTGAACTTCTTCCAGTGAATTAACTCCTCAAGTCTGTAGATGAACACTGTCTCTGAATCCTTTGACAGATATTACTTTGCGAGATCTCTTTGACGGTCGATCCACTATTTACTTATTACATTCTTATTTGAGTTGAGTTGAATCCTCGAATATACAAATAGGTCTATGACATATGACTTACAGATTCCGATGTACGGTTTAGGGGAAACGACCATTTTAAGTAACGGCGTTTCGCAAACGAAACTTTTCCCCTCGCCTTACTTTGAAACATAGGTTAAAGACCAAAAAGGGTTAATTAGTGTATGAAACAATTGTGGTAAGTGTGTTAGGCAGTTGGTAAGACACTCGCGAAAGAATCGCCTTAAAACTCGTAATGGTTAATTTATTAAAAATGGTGGAGCCGAGGGTACTCGAGTGACTTAAGAGAATTGGTGAGCGGAAAACGAACGTTAGAGTCTAAGTTGGTTAAAGTATAGATTTACAAGTGACTTTGGTTTAATTCCAACTCACATGTTGTTTATAGGTTACCAGACTCATCCCAAGCCATTAATCACCCCCAGTCGCTCAGGCAAGTTTTCTACCCGTTATAACTGTTGTTGTGATGTATATGTGTATATGCATGATCTTGCGATAAATGCATATTTGTTATTAGCAAATTCTTGCGATAATTGTAGCATGTGATATGGTACATATGCATGCCTGTTTCGTATTTTTGCCATATATATCTGTTGGTTCAGTTGATAATACCTATGCTAGAGAATAGCGGTAATTGCATATACCCTTAGTATAGGGACCCAAAGGTGAAAACATTTTCTAAAACCGGGAGTCGAGGATCCCGAGTAGATTTTGTATATATATATATATATTTTATATATATATATGGTTATAGTTTTCAAAACTATTAATCGAATAAGGTTTATTCGATAACTTTATTTTATTTAATGAATATTATTTTGAATATTTATTCGAGGACTTATGACTCTGCTTATTTTATTTAATGAATATTATTTGGAATATTCATTCGAGGACTTATGACTCCGCTTATTTTATTTAATGAATATTATTTTGAATATTCATTCGAGGACTTATGACTCCGCTTATTTTATTTAATGAATATTATTTGGAATATTCATTCGAGGACTTATGACTCCGCTTATTTTATTTAATGAATATTATTTTGAATATTCATTCGAGGACTTATGACTCCGCTTATTTACTAAATAATATTCTTTATTTTATTAAAGAATAATGTTTCGATAATCAAACTTATTTTCGATTATTCAAATAAAGATTATACTTTCGTATAAGTATATCTTTGGTTATTTAATATCCATTTCAAGTATGAGTTTTAAAACTTCTACTTCAATTATTTTTATAAAGATTTTTCTTTATGGGAATATTATTTAAATAATAATATTAAGATATTTTCTAAATATATTGGGACTGATTTATTTTAATAAATCAGCAGTACTCCAAACATTCTTAAAAAAATGTTTTCGAGTCTTCAAAATGATTTTTAAAGTTAGAGTGGACCCCAAAACTCATTTTTATATTTAAGATCTTCCTTTCAAAGGGGATTTAAATACTCGCTCAAAACCTGGGGGATCCAGCTCTGTGGTGTATTTTACATTCGCAACGTGGTTGCTGTTTTGAGAAAACAATTTGATTACTTGCCCAACATTCGGGAAGTAAGTCCATCTAATTGAGTCGGCATAAGCGACAGACCGGGGTACGGTCTATCAAAGTGTAAGTGGCTGGGGGCAGTCCATCAACGCGTAAGAGGCCGGGTGGCGGTCCAGCACAAGGTCCTTATGTGGCCAAGGTCCTCATTGGATATTACAACTCTGTTCATAGTTTACATGACAGAGATTTTCTGGAAATGTATGATATATATATATATATATATATATATATGGATATATATATCAGGACTTAATGAAGTATCTCGTAACTTCATTATTTATAATGATATTTCAAAGATTGAATCTATTCAAGTCTTATAGTCTCATCTGGGTGATGAACTTTGAAACTGATTATAACTTGAACGGTGGTAGTTCAAGTAGTATTCAGATATAAGTATATTGGAGTATCTTGTAACTTCATCTTTTAAACTTATATCTAGTAAATGATTATCTTATGCATGACAAAGATTTTCAGAAAAACGTTGAGACAAGGTTAGATATATGAGATCACCTTGCAACGATATTTTTATACAGTTATAAACTGGAACTTTGTGTATATTATGCATGGAAGAGGACTTCCAAGATTTTGAAAAGTATATATACATATATACTGAATATTTTGCGACTTGGTCACGTTAAGATATCAACTTGGTTCATTTCTTTTTGACCAAGACTTTCATGAGTACTATGAGAATGCTCATATATTGTAAATCACTATACATATTATTTTGGTGGGCTTGTTGCTCACCCTTGCTTTCTTCTTTCATCACACAACATCAGATAGACAAGATGAACAGGACCAAGCTCCCAATTCGCGAGCGGATAGGAAACGTTCCGCAGTTTCCTATAGGCGTTGATGTCGCTGTAGCTGAGGTAGGAACTACCAATAGGCTAGGCTTTCAACTTTTGATGTACCAGATTATGTATATTTATGAATTGTAATAATGGAAAAGAAATGTAAATTTATTCAGAAACCTTTTTAAGGTGTATTGGCATATAATTGTGGAATAAAACGACTTGTGATTATTTTTGGATATTCATCTCTGAGACTATAACTTGTGGTGTGTGTGTTTATTGTGGGGTCACAGTATAGAGTAGTTGATTGTTTATTAAGATTGAGTGTTATTAAGGGAAATGGAACTCGTGACAACCCAGATCCTCGACCCCGGATTTGGGGGTGTTACAGAAGTGGTATCAGAGCTAAGCGTTATAAACCTCAGAGATGATGTGACGTAAGGATAATAAGTTCACTAAGATAATAAGAACTCTTGCCAAGTTCATAGTTGGGCTACCTAACGTAGTACTGATAGTTAAAACCCTTATGGGAACCCTTATAAATATCATGATAGAAGCGTAGTTCGTTATCATATATGGTAGCGGGACTCCGAACCCTGAGGTTGAGGAGCAACAACGCGATGATGTTTTATTAGTTATTGGAGATCAGATTGTGGATCCAATGGAACACCCTAATGAGGGACCGGATGATGTTCATATTGAGGACGTAGCGGTTGAGGATGTTGTCCTAGAAGGGATTATTGCTGAGAAGAATCCCGTGGAGGGTCCTGACAAGAATGAATAAAGGACCACTGAGGAATTGATGACCATGGTTAGGGGAATTACTAGAGGTAGGATTGGCTGGTCACTACCGGAGGTTCGTTCAAGTTTGTAAAGATAGTAGCCCCTTTAACGCGGCTTACTCGTAAGACTAAAAAGTTTGAATGGACAGAGAAATGCGTGAACAGCTTTCAAGAACTGAAGCAAAGATTGGTGATGGCCCCTATGTTGGCATTACCGGATGGAAAAAGGAGATTTTGTGATCTGTATTGACGCTTCGCATAAGGAATTAGGGTGCTTCTTATACAACACAACAAGGTAATCGCCTACGCGTCAAGAAGATTAAGGGAATATAAAATTCGATATCCCCACCTATGAGCTTGGGCTCATGGCAATAGTTTTGCCCTAAAGATTGGAGGCACTACTTGTATGGAGAGAAGTGCGAGAATTACCTAAGCCATAAGTGCTCTAGTACATTTTCACGTAGAAAGAGCTCAACATACGCCAGAGGAGGCGGTTAGAGCTAATCAAGAATTATGATTGGGAGATTCTTTATCACTCGGGGAAAGCCAATATGGTGGCTGATGCCCTTAGTAAAAAGGAGAGACTCAAGATTATAATGTCTTTGGGAGAGTTATAAGAGATTTTGAGAAAATGGAAATAGAAGTGAAGGTAACCGGAGCCGGTACCGAAAAGCTGTTTGAGATTGCAATACAGCCCGAATTATTGGAAAAGAACATATTGTGCCAGAAAAAGTGATGAATGAAGGCAGAAAGCCAACAAATAGATAAGAGATTAATACCGAGAAAGATGATAAGGGAATAATGAGGCATTCCTACAGAATTTGGGTTCCAAATGTTCAAGAACTTAAAGATGAGATCTTAGATGAAAGCTAGTTTGAGGAATAAGATTTAGAGCAAACCCTGAACGTGATAGTCAGGGAGGTCGACATCAAGATAGAAGGAACCCATAACATAATGAAGTGGAAAATAAGGATTTTTAACGTATAAGATAACCCTGATTATGGGAGAAGTTGGAACATTTCATACTGAGAAAACAGAAGTTGAACAAGATAGGGAGAATCAGGATGGTACTCCTATTGGGCAATTCATGGACCTGCCTAAACAGAACTTATACTATTATCCCCAACCACCACCCTGAGAAAACAATGCGGTGAGAAATTCTTTCAGGTTCTTTAAGTCGCTAAGCTCTCAGAGTTCCAAGGAACAAGCTGACCCAGTCGAGGCAAGAGCCTGGCTAAAGGAAATACATGAATCATTTGAGATTCTAAATGATTGATGAACCATAAAAGACTGTTTTTGTCACTTACCCTCTTAAGAGAGAGACCACCCGCTGGTGAAAGGCCAAGGAAGGCACGGAGCAAGAGATTATAATAAACTGATTTAAGTTCAGTCAATTGTTTTCAGGAAAGTACTTCCCAAGATTATGGAGATAGTGTAAAAGCTTTAAAGCCAGAACAAAGGCACACGAGTATGATGAATTATGAATCTAAGTTGTAAAAGTTGTCAAGATTCGTTCTGAGGACACGAATCCAGAATGACGGGATGTTTGAAATCAATGCTTATGTTGTGTTGGTTCATGAAATAATGATAAGAGAAAGGAAAATAAAAAGAAACTGAAGTGGAAAGGAATATAAAGGCAATAGAGTTTGAGGAATGATAAGGGAGTTGGGTATGAGGAAACCCTAAAGACTCGTACCAATAGAAATAGAAAAGTATGTAATCGTCTGGATGAGGGTGATTCACCATGAGTTAAAATTGATGGTTGAAGGCATAAGAGATACATATATTTTATCCCCTGTAAGTTGAGAGGATTCGAGGAAACCTTGAGATAGTTCGAAGGATAAATAATGAGACGCGGATAAACTGAGGAGACAAGAAAGTAAGAAAGTAGGAAAATTGGATGAAGGAAGTGACCTTCAAGAATGTGAAATGTAAGACCGGTGGCTCGATACCCAAAAAGGGAGACGCCAGGTATGAGAGTTATCCCAATATTGAGATGACTGTTGGGATAAATAATAAAAGTAAATAAGGAATTATTAAGAAGAAGTTCACGTTGAACACGACCAATATCTTCCAGAACATCCTTGTTATCATTACCAAATTAGGCAAGAAAAGCGGATAATCGTTGTTATCTTTTGGAGGCCATATTGATTGACCTCATTTTGAATACAGATGTTATTGTGAAACTAGGCATATACTATCGAGGTGGGAATGATTGAATAAGACACCCTTATCAGGGATATATGGCTTGATTTATCCATGGAAGGATGCATGTACCTTTTAAAGGTGGAATTAAGGATAGAATATTGGTAACTTAAAACGAATTCTAGGGGAATGCATAAAGGCTGGCATTTCACCCTTAATAGGGATAGTATGAGTTTTGACAGTATGAATTGGAAATGATTAAGGTAATAACAACCTTTAAGGATCAGTGGAGAAATTTTTCAGAAGTATATAGAGAATGATTCTGGTATTAATAAATGGTATTTTGATATGCCCTGTATCTAGGGAATACAGGAGGAACGATTGAAGGATAACCTTAGAGGTTTTACAAGGAGAAAGGTAATATTCAAAAATTCTCAAGAATAGAAATGTTGATAAAGGGAATATGACGTAATTATAATGATGCCAAGTGGGGCACGTGTTAAACCACGAGAAAGTATGGATCGAACCAGTAAAGGTCGAAATTGTTCAGGGCAATTAGAGCCTAAGATAAAAGATGTTCTAAGTATAATTGAGAGTCAGTCGTGACAGTGATTAACCTCTAAAGACTGAGGCAATAACTTATGGAAAAATGGTGATATTTGTTTTACTCATCAGATTTTAAGGAAAACATCTTCACATAAGCTGTGATTGAAATGAGGTATAAAATTTATTTGGAGGTGGTTAAAATGACATTGTCTGTAAGGAAATTTTACTATCAGGAAAGGCCAAAGAGGTGGTCGACACTTTAAAGGTAAGAGGATAATTATAGGCGCTTGTGCCAAAGGAATACAGTGATGATGGTTAAAGCTATGAAGGTTGTATTATGGTTTGGAAGATTGACATTCCTTCTGATGACTGTGCAATACCCAACCGTAATAGTAGTTTGGTAAAGGTTTAATTTGTGTAATCGCCATGAGCGGGCTATCTATCTCAAAAGGTACTATCTTGAGAATAATCCAGGACCATGTTTCAAAAAGGACTAAATGAACCTTTGAGTTAAGTCTTCTATTGAAGGCATATGATTAAGAATGGTATTAACCTGCTATCGTTGCTTTGATTGAAACTCTTCTGCAATTTTATCTGCTTCATGTCATGAAAGTACGTCAGGATCTGGAGTGTTCTTTATGAATTATGAATGGGGGTTATGTTAACTCCTTAGAAGTATTCTATACGACATGTATGGACTCCGTATGGTTAGATATTAAGATTTCATGGAAAGTGAATGACGACAGTAGGTCAGTGGTGGACCATAGTAATGCAGCAATGATTCTGCGAGTAATGAGCTGGTTACAACCATGAGAGTTGTATTGGAATGGATGTTGAGATTAAGTACCACTAATCGGGTCGTGGTGATGTATAAGTTATCATTGAATAGACTAATTAAGTAGATTATTTACCTATTGAATATTTATTCCTCCTTATCAATAGAGGGTCGTATGACTATATGAGGAAGGTTGCGGTGCAAGCATAGAATTCTAGTAACGATGATGTCTAGAATGAGATCCCAGGTTCGATTTTCAATATCGAGGGAGTTTCAAAGGTGATTGTGTATAACCTCGAGGAAGAGCATGGGTCCATAGAAGGATGGACGGAATAGCGAAAATATTTAGACATGAGAAATACGATGCTATAATACTTGATGTTGATATAAATACATATATGTTTTGTTCTCCTATGACAAACCTCTATAATTCAGAGGTAGGTTCCAAGCCAGATATTTTATGGCAATATTTTTTTTTCATATATATAATTCTCTTCAGTTCGTTCTTTTCTCTTCTTTTCATTTCATATAACTGAGAAGAACAACCCTTCCAGAAGGGGAGGTATTGCCGAATGACTATCTATCTGTGTGATAGAAGCCGAGTAGGATACCAGCTATTGTTTAATTGCTTGTCAAGTACTAAAGGCTGGCCACCTTCTGTACTAACTATGCAATGTAACAAGTGTTCATGATCATAGTGATCTCTCAATGAATTCTTTTACTTCTATATGATGGATCAAGCTTTCAAAGATAGAAGCAGCTGAAAAAGGAGTAGTAAAGTTGTGGTGGTATTCGGAATGGAAACACATTCGTGATACTAAGGTTGACGAGGTTATTAAAAGGTTATAGAACGCTAACGAGCAAAAGTATAACCAGTATAATATTAGGAACGGAAGATAATAGCGATTACGAACTGGAAAAGAGTGGGTATTGAGAAGCAAAAGCTATAATTCTAGAAGCTACGATGAGGGTCTGTGCAATAGACTTGAAAGAAATTGGAGCGATCACTTAACACGATTTGATTTTTCTTACGATAATAGATCATATGTCAGTATTGAGATATCGCCTTATGAGATCCTTGAGGGAAGACGATGTCGATCTCCCTTATGATAGGATGATGTTGCAGAGCGCAAGATGCTCAGACCAGTAGTGGTCCAAAGGACCAAGGATATAATAGATCTAATCAGAGGACGGATGGTAGTAACCCAAGATAGACATAAAAAGTATGTTGATTTGACACGAAAGGACGAAGAATAGGAAATAGTGGACCTAGTAATGTTAAAGGTACCCCTTGGAAAGGATTGATGAGGTTTAAAAAGAAAGGAAAGCTAAGCCGACGAATTGTTGGACCCTTTGAGGTATTAAGACGTATTGGGAAATTAGCATATGAGCTAGCCCTACCCCCGAACATGTAACAAGTTCATAACGTGTTTCACGTATCAATGTTAAGGAAGTGTAATTCGGATGCCAGATAAATAGGGGCATATGAGCGCATAGACATGCAACCAGACGTAACCTATATGGAGCAACCAGGAAGGGTTATAGAGTGAAAAGGAACAAGTGCTTAGGAGAAGGGTTATCAAACTAGGCGGAGTTTGGTGGTAGGACCACAATGTGGGAAAATTTACTTGAGAGTTAGAAAGTGTAATGCTAAGAGAGTATCCCTATTCATAATCTATCTGATTCCGGGACGGAATCCTTTTAAGGAGGGGAGACTGTAATAACCCCAATATTTGGAAAATTTTTGAAACCCTTATGAATAGTGTTTTTGATGAATGAGAAAACTTTTCATGCCACACTATGTAGGGGTTCTGTTATTGATCTTCTGGGATATTATTAGTACTCTATGTGGTATATAAGTGTATGTAAAGATCGTCAGAATCCAATTCCGAACACTTTGATTTTTCCCGGAAATCCACTAGATACGGAAAGAATTAAGTATAAGGTAACAGGATAAAAAGGATTTAAATTAAAGGATTATAAGAGAGGATCATAAAAGAATTATAATGTATTGAGAAAGGTTAAGGAAACCCAAGTAATAAGATCCCGGGTATGATCCCTCAAACGATAAACGAAAACGAAAGTTAAGCGAACCGTATAACAGATCAGCGGTCATTAGGCAAACAATTAGGAAGTTAATCAAAGAGATTAGAGGGGATGATGTCATCCAACCAATGAGAAGAGGACAAAGAGGGGAGGATGACATCACATGATGACATAAGCATGACATAGGGATGAAGGAGATGTGGTTGGTTTATAACCACACAAAGTCAAGGTTAGAAAGGTAATTACCCAAAAACAAATCAAAAATAACCAACCAAAGAATCAAATCAAAGCAAAAACACAAAAATATCTCTTTCTTCCAAGCTTGCTCTCGGCTTTTCTTCTTTTTTAAAGAAGAAATTTCCAAAAATCAAGTTCCAAGCATTGTTAAATGACAAGGTAATTATCTAACGTTCCTTGTACATAGATATGGATATACTATAAGTTTAAGCTCCTAATTCCTTCACAATCTCTTCCAATAAATCAAGGAAGAAGATGGTGAATAGTAACCTTCAAGAAATAACTTTAGTTTTCTTGAATTTTTATGAAAGTTTAAGGTTATACAAGCGAGGATCAAGGTTCTTTAGGCATTCAAAGCTCTTGTGTTGTGTTAAGAAGCTTCAAGGAAGGTATAATCTCTTAACCAAGCTTTGTTATTGAATGTTAAGAGCATAATATGAGTATTCTAGTTCATGAGAGGCTTGATGGTTGTGTATGTAGAGATTAGTTGGTTTTGGGATGTTTTTGGAGTTGTAAATCTTGGTTGTTGATTAATGAACTTAAGTGTAGTTTAAATTCATGATAAAGAATAGTATAAATTGTTAATGTTGAGTTGTTGGGGCTGTTATGATAAAGTATGGATGGAGTTTTGATTGGGTTGTGATTGTGGGTTGATTGTGAGATGATTTGGAGTGGTTTAAAATTGGGTAATCGCGTAAACATAGCCGTCGTAATGCCCGATTTACCGTAGACTGTTTTTGTTCTTAAGATCAGAACCCTTGAACTCACTGCTAGATTTTGACCATTGCCATGTTTAGAAAGTTCATGTTACGAGCTTCGTTTTGATATGTAGTTTGTTTGATTCCGATGTACGGTTTAGGAGAAACGACCGTTTTAAGTAACGGCGTTTCGCGACCGAACCATTACCCCTCGCCTTACTTTGAAACCTTGGTTAAAGACCTTAAAGGACTAATTGGAGTATGAAACAATTATGTTAAGTGGATTAGGCAGTTGGTAAGGCACTCGCGAAAGAATCGCTTTAAAACTCGTAATGGGTAATTTATTAAAAATGGTGGAGCCGAGGGTACTCGAGCGACTTAAGTAAATCATTAAGCACGAAAGCGAACGTTAGGACTCTAAATGGTTAAAGTCTAGTTTCTTAAGCGACCGGGGTTTAATTCTGACTTATGTTGTTGTTCATAGGTAATCGGACCCACTCTAAGCTTAAGTATATCTGGGAGCACTCAGGCAAGTTTTCTACCCGTTAAACTGTTGTTGTGATGTATATATGTATATGCATTATCTTGTGATAGATGCATGTTGGTTAATTAGCAAATGTTGCAATATATTGAAGCATGCTGATATGGTATATATATGCATGCCTGTTTCGTATTCTTGCCATATATATATCTGTTGGTTCAGTTGATAATACCTATGCTAGAGAATAGCAGTAATTTGCATATACCCTTAGTATAGGGACCCAAAGGTGAAAACATTTTCTAAAACCGGGAGTCGAGGATCCCGAGTAGATTTTATATATATATATGGTTATAGTTTTCAAAACTATTAATCGAATAAGGTTTATTCGTTAACTTTATTTTATTTAATGAATATTATTTTGAATATTTATTCGAGGACTTATGACTCTGCTTATTTTATTTAATGAATATTATTTGGAATATTCATTCGAGGACTTATGACTCCGCTTATTTTATTTAATGAATATTATTTTGAATATTCATTCGAGGACTTATGACTCCGCTTATTTTATTTAATGAATATTATTTGGAATATTTATTCGAGGACTTATGACTCCGCTTATTTTATTTAATGAATATTATTTTGAATATTCATTCGAGGACTTATGACTCCGCTTATTTACTAAATAATATTCTTTATTTTATTAAAGAATAATGTTTCGATAATCAAACTTATTTTCGATTATTCAAATAAAGATTAAACTTTCGTATAAGTATATCTTTGGTTATTTAATATCCATTTCAAGTATGAGTTTTAAAACTTCTACTTCAATTATTTTTATAAAGATTTTTCTTTATGGGAATATTATTTAAATAATAATATTCAGATATTTTCTAAATATATTGGGACTGATTTATTTTAATAAATCAGTAGTACTCCAAACATTCTTAAAAAAAATGTTTTCGAGTCTTCAAAATAATTTTTAAAGTTAGAGTGGACCCCAAAACTCATTTTTATATTTAAGATCTTCCTTTCAAAGGGGATTTAAATACTCGCTCAAAACCTTGGGGATCCAGCTCTGTGGTGTATTTTACATTCGCAACGTGGTTGCTGTTTTGAGAAAACAATTTGATTACTTGCCCAACGTTCGGGAAGTAAGTCCATCTAATTGAGTCGGCATAAGCGACAGGCCGGGGTACGGTCTATCAAAGTGTAAGTGGCTGGGTGGCAGTCCATCAACGCGTAAGAGGCCGGATGGCGGTCCAGCACAAGGTCCTTATATGGCCAGGGTGATGACCGGTGGGGGATTCATCCATCTACTAGTAGAAAAGGTTACTTAATGGGTATCTTTGCCTGATCAACAAGATATCAGGTTTATGCCAAAATTCTTTTCTTTCCAAATTCATTGGATATTACAACTCTGTTCATACTTTACATGACAGAGATTTTCTGGAAATGTATGAGATATATATATATATGGATATATATATATCAGGACTTAATGAAGTATCTCGTAACTTCATTATTTATAATGATATTTCAAAGATTGAATCTATTCAAGTCTTATAGTCTCATTTGGGTGATGAACTTTGAAACTGATTATAACTTGAACGGTGGTAGTTCAAGTAGTATTCGGATATAAGTATATTGGAGTATCTTGTAACTTCATCTTTTAAACTTATATCTAGTAAATGATTATCTTATGCATGACAAAGATTTTCAGAAAAACGTTGAGACAAGGTTAGATATATGAGATCACCTTGCAACGATATTTTTATACAGTTATAAACTGGAACTCTGTGTATATTACGCATGGAAGAGGACTTCCAAGATTTTGAAAAGTATATATACATATATACTGAATATTTTGTGACTTGGTCGCGTTAAGATATCAATTTGGTTCATTTCTTCTTGACCAAGACTTTCATGAGTACTATGAGAATGCTCATATATTGTAAATCACTATACATATTATTTTGGTGGGCTTGTTGCTCACCCTTGCTTTCTTCTTTCATCACACAACATCAGATCGACAAGATGAACAGGACCAAGCTCCCAATTCGCGAGCGGATAGGAAACGTTCCGCAGTTTCCTATAGGCGTTAATGTCGCTGTAGCTGAGGTAGGAACTACCAATAGGCTAGGCTTTTAACTTTTGATGTACCAGATTATGTATATTTATGAATTGTAATAATGGCAAAGAAATGTAAATTTATTCAGAAACCTTTTTAAGGTGTATTGGCATATAATTGTGGAATAAAACGACTTGTGATTATTTTTGGATATTCATCTCTGAGACTATAACTTGTGGTGTGTGTGTTTATTGTGGGGTCACAGTACAGAGTAGTTGATTGTTTATTAAGATTGGGTGTTATTAAGGGAAATGGAACTCGTGACAACCCAGATCCTCGACCCCGGATTTGGGGGTGTTACATAAATGGTCGAGTGGCGCCGGCCCAGCCTTATTATATTGGCCCAAATGGCCTGGAAGTTCCGCTAAGGCAGTCCATTCCTTAGGAGTTCAGTGTTTGGTTGACAAGTAAATCCGACAGGTTCTCCTCTACATGTAGAAAATGGTGAGGTTGTACTACTACGACTGATCATCGTAAGTGGTCTTCCTGGCGCGGCAAACTCCCGTAATGAGTTCATCATCCATTTGGATAATTCTGCAACACTACCCGTAGCATTTCGATCGAAAGGCTACTAATGGGTGGTTGCCGAAGCATTGACAGGGTCAAACAGTTTTATTGGTGTATCCATTGAATGAAGTATCTCGTAACTTCATTTCTTTTCAAAATATTTCAAAGATCAAATATTTTCAAGTTCTATTGTGGTCTCATCTATGGGATGACCTCTTGAATCTTATTATACTTGGAACAGTAGTAGTTCTAGTAGATTCTAAAATGGTATAAGTGTAGCGAAGTAATTGGTAACTTCATCTTCTTTTAAAAACTTATACCCAGTAAGTAATTACCTTACACATGATAAAGGATTCTAGTAAGTATCGATTTAGATACTTGTATTATTGTTATCACTAAATATTATCTTGCGAGCTGTAAGGCTCACTCTTGCTTTATTTCTTCATCACACAACAACAGTTAGGAAAGATGGCCAGACTCCAGCAGACCCAGCGCAAGCGCGTGGGAAGCGTCCCGCGTCTTCCCGTTGATGTTGTAGCTGCTATAGCTGCAGAGGTAGATCTATTGATAGATCAGGCATTCTACTTTTGAGAATCAATTATGTATAATTATAACTTGTGGCAGATAACGGCAACTAACTGTAAATTTAATCAAGTAATCATTTTGGGTTGTAATAACTTTTAATTGTGGATTCAAGGACTTGTACTTATTTCAATTTCATCTCTGAGACTATAACGGGTTGTGGTGTGTGTTAGTGTGGGGTCACAGCATAAGGTTATTTATTATTAATTAAGTGAAGTGATATTGTGGAAAGAAAGACCGTGACGACCCGGATCCCTGACCCCGGATCTGGGGGTGTTACAGAAATGGTATCAGAGCTAAGCGTTATAAACCTCAGAGATGATGCGACGATATAATAACAAACTCACAAAGATAATAAGAACTCTTGCCAAGTTCATGGTCGGACTACTTAAAGTAGTGCTGACAGTTAAAACCCTTACGGGAACCCTTATAAGTATCATGATAGTAACTTAGCTCGTTTAATGTGTAGGTGCCTGAGATAGAGGACCCTGAGATGTTCGAGCGTGAGCATGATGAGGCACTGCTAGATGTTGAGGATCAGGAGGAGCCTGAGATGGAGGAGGATGAGGAGGACCCCTCAGAGGAGTCATAGACGAAGTTCATTGCTATTTCAGATGAGGAGGACCCCTCAGAGGAGTCAGAGACAGAGGTCATTGCTATTCCAGATGAGGAGGACCCGGATGAGGTCCCAGTAGCTGAGGAGCGTGTCGGACCTATGGTAGTGTATGCTGGTACCCCTTTACCCACACTTCCGGTGGTCAGAGCTCCTACCCCTCCACCACTATCTTGGATCCCTTATGATGACAGCTCAGAGACCCATACTTCCGAGCCTAGGCAGACTGAGGAGGCACCCCCAGCGGCTCCGGATTCACCATCTCTTGACCCTGCCCACAGGCAGTCTTCGTTAGCCCACAGCTATGTTCAGGATGTACTGAGGACCCGAGTAGCTGTTGCTGATGCCCGACTGGATGAGGCCAGGAGGGAGTTGGATGTGGAGAGGGCGGATAGGCGTACCCGAGCTTATGAGACTAGGGCTTCTATACCCCGATCCTTGAGGAGGGAGCTTACGGGGATAGAGCTCACGTCCCGAGCGAGGCTCAGATCGCTCCATGGGGACAGGCATGGCAGGATCTCCACGCGGCATGTCGACTATATCTTCCGTCGTGCGATGGAAAGGGTATGGGAGCTGACCCGCTCCGGTGTGTGATTCAGGATTGACGATGGAATAGTCTAGTTGTCTAGTTAGCCGAGGCCTTAGTAAGAGCCAATTTTCCGGGATAGTTGACTTGTATATAGCATCCCTTTTTCTGACTAGACAGATGGACTCTTGTGTATCACTTTTGGGACAGATGGCTGTAGCACTGTTGTACTTTTGACCAGATCAGACTATGTATTTCTCGCATTATGTATATATTTGTTTCCTTTCGGTTCAGTTCCTTAGTGACGAGATCACTGTTTTTATCATTATTATTACTGCACTTCTTATTAGAACTGTGATAATGTAATAGAATTGCGAGATACGTTCTCCCCATTATAGAGCTGTGCAAGGCACAATGTTGTATATGATTGTGACCTAACGTTGAATTTCCCAATAATTTTTTTTATCAGTATCATGCCGCCAAGAAAGATTGGAACTAGGGCGAACCCTGGATCTGAGGACCAGGGAAGCCATAACCAGGATGATAGGAACCAGGAACACAGTGAAGAGGAATATGAGGATTATGTGGAACAGGATGACTCCCTGTATGAAGAGGAAGAGGAAACATATGATGTTGAGGGATTTGAGATAGAGGCTGAAGAAGGAGAAACTGAGGTTGAGCAATCAGTACCAAACCCAGGCATGGATCCCATGGGCCAGTTCATGCAACTCCTAAGGCAGAACTTAGAACGTCAACCCAACCCACCCCCTCAAGGAAATAACAATGCTGTGGCAAACTCTTTCAGGGCTTTTAAGTCCCTTAAGCCCCCTGAGTTCCACGGATCAGCCGACCTAGTTGAGGCAAGGGCATGGTTAAAGGAAATGGAGAAATCCTTTGAGATTCTGAGTATCGATGAGGCACAGAAGACTGTATTTGCTACCTACCCTCTGAAAGGAGAAGCCAACTACTGGTGGGAGGCCAAGAAAAACATGGAGACAGATGCTATTATAACCTGGGAGAGATTCAGTCAGTTGTTTATGGGAAAGTATTTCCCGAGGTTTATGGAAAACCAGATGGAGCTCAAGTTCTTGGAGCTAAAGCAGAATAACTTATCAGTAGCAGAGTACGAAGCGAAATTTACTGAGTTATCAAGGTTTATGCCGGAGTTTGTGAGCACTGAGGAAAAGAAAGCTAGGAGGTTTCAGCAGGGACTGAAACCGTGGATTCAGAATAGGGTGGCAATCCTTGAGCTTACGGATTATGCCACTCTGGTGCAAAAGGCAACGATTGTAGAAGCCGGAAGTGAACAGATGCAGAAGGAAAGGGAGAAGAAGGGAATAAAGAGGAAAAGTATGAGCATGGGTGGAGGTTCCACAGGAAGGAGCTTCCCAACTAGATTTAATCGAGGAGCAGTGTCCCTACCGGGAAAGAACACTGGGTTTAAGCGGCCAATGAGCGTGAGTGTGAGCCAGAGCGGCCAGAAGTCAAGAATGTCCTATTCCAACCAATCTCGACCCCCATTGCCAGCCTGTAACACTTGTGGAAGGATGCACACTGGGGAGTGTAAAGGAAAGCCAATAACCTGTTTTAAGTGCGGACGGGAAGGTCACTATTCTCACAAATGCCCTTCATCAGCCCCTGCCGTCATTCCAGCCACCACTTGTCATCAGTGTGGACGCCCGGGTCATTGGAAGAGGGAATGCCCAATGAATAAACCAGCAGCTTCAGGAGCCAGCAGGGCTGCCTCCAATAAGCCACCTACTGCGAGGACTTTCAACATGACAGTCCAGGATGCTATGAAAGACTCAGATGTGATAGCAGGTACCCTTTCTCTAAATTTAGTCAGTGCAAACGTTTTATTTGATTCGGGAGCAACTAAATCTTTTATATCAAGGGACTTTGCGTGTAAATTAAGACTTAAAGCTGAACCCTTGATAGAACCCTTACAAGTAGAAATAGCCAATCATGAAATTATTCCTGTTAACCAGATTCACCCAGCCTGTGAGATAGGCATAGGGGAACAATCTTTTAGTGTTGATCTGATCCCTTTTAAATTAGGGGAGTTTGATGTAATTTTGGGAATGGACTGGCTATCTAGCAATGATGCTCAGATAGACTGTAAAGGGAAGAAAGTTAAGTTAAATATCCCAGGGAAGAAAGAAGTTATATTTAGAGGAAAGAGGCAGACGCATAAATTTTTGACTATGGCCCAGGCCAGAAGGATGCTACGAAAAGGAAATGAGGCCTACCTAGCCTATGTGGTAGATACGCAGAAGGAGGTGCCCAACTTACAAGATATTCCAGTAGTCAATGAATTTGAAGATGTATTCCCACAAGACCTTCCGGGATTACCACCCGATAGAGTGATTGAATTTGCTATTGAGTTGGCCCCAGGGACGGCGCCAGTTTCAAAAGCACCTTACCGGTTAGCCCCGTTAGAAATGAAGGAATTAGCTATCCAATTGCAGGAACTCTTGGATAAGGGTATGATAAGACCCAGTGTGTCTCCGTGGGGAGCACCAGTTTTATTTGTTAAGAAGAAAGATGGGAGCATGAGGCTGTGCATCGACTATCGAGAGTTGAACAAGCTAACCATAAAGAACAGGTACCCATTACCTAGAATAGACGATCTGTTCGACCAACTAAAGGATGCTGTTTATTTTTCCAAGATTGACCTAAGAACTGGATATCACCAACTAAAGATTAAACCCGAAGATATTTCCAAGACAACGTTCCGTACCAGGTATGGGCATTATGAGTTCTTGGTAATGTCCTTTGGATTAACCAACGCCCCAGCGGCTTTCATGGATTTAATGAATAGAGTATTTAAAAAGTACTTGGACAAGTGTGTGATAGTTTTTATCGATGATATTTTGATCTACTCCAGGACTGAGGCAGAACATGCAGAGCATTTGAGGATAGCTCTAGGAATACTCAGAGTGGAGCAGTTGTATGCCAAATTCTCGAAGTGTGAATTCTGGCGGAATGAAGTACAGTTTTTAGGACATGTGATCAATAAAGAAGGAGTATTGGTCGACCCCTCCAAGATAGAGGCGGTCTCAAATTGGGAAAGGCCAACCACACCCACAGAGGTAAGGAGTTTCATAGGATTGGCCGGCTACTATCGTAGATTTGTATAGGACTTTGCGAAGATCGCAGCCCCTTTGACACGACTTACTCGTAAGACAGAAAAGTTTGAATGGATGGAGAAATGCGAGAACAGTTTTCAAGAATTAAAGAAAAGGTTGGTAACGGCCCCGGTGTTGGCATTGCCGGACGGAAAAGGAGATTTTGTGATATATAGTGACGCGTCGCACAAAGGATTAGGGTGTGTGCTTATGCAGCACGGTAAAGTGATTGCGTATGCATCGAGACAACTGAAGGAATACAAGATTAGATATCCTACCCATGACCTTGAGCTTGCGGCAATAGTATTTGCCTTAAAAATTTGGAGGCACTACTTGTATGGAGAGAAGTGCGAGATTTTCACCGACCATAAGAGCCTCAAGTACATATTTACGCAGAAAGAGCTCAACATGCGCCAGAGGAGATGGTTAGAACTAATCAAGGACTATGATTGTGAGATTCTCTATCATCCAGGGAAAGCCAATGTGGTGGCTGATGCCCTTAGTAGAAAGGAAAGACTCAGAATGATAACGACTTCGGAAGAATTGATAAGGGATTTTGAGAGAATGGAAATAGAAGTAAAGGTAACCGGAACCGGAACTGAAAAGCTTTTTGAGATCTCAATGCAGCCAGAGTTATTGGAAAAGATCCGATTGTGCCAAGAGAAAATAATGAATGAAGGTAGAAAGTCAATGACTGGAGAGGAGATCCATACTGAGAAAGATGATAAAGGGATAATGAGGTACTCCTACCGGATTTGGGTTCCGAACGTTCAAGAACTTAAAGATGAGATTTTAGATGAAAGCCATAGTTCAAGGTATTCCATTCACCCGGGAAGTACCAAGATGTATAGGGATTTGAAGGAATATTACTGGTGGCCCAACATGAAGCGGGACGTAGCAGAATAGGTAAACAAATGTTTGACTTGCCAAAGAGTAAAAGCAGAGCACCAGAGACCCAATGGACTTTTACGACCCATGGAGATTCCCGAATGGAAATGGGAACAGATAGCGATGGATTTTGTTGTAGGCTTGCCAAGGATGAAAGCCAATCATGACGCCATATGGGTAATTATAGACCGACTGACAAAGTCAGCCCATTTCATTCCTATCAATGAGAGATACACAGTCGATAGACTGGTGGACATTTACCTTAAGGAAATAGTGACGCGACATGGAGTCCCAGCGTCCATTGTCTCAGACCGAGACCCCAGGTTCAACTCCAGATTTTGGAGGAGCTTTCAAGAATGTGCGGGGACTAAGTTAAATATGAGTACCGCGTACCATCCCCAGACGGATGGGCAGAGTGAAAGGACCATCCAGACACTAGAGGATATGTTGAGAGTCTGTGCAATAGACCTTAAAGGAAGTTGGGATGACCACTTGCCGTTGATCGAGTTTTCTTATAACAATAGCTTTCATGCTAGCATCGGAATGCCGCCTTATGAGGCCCTGTACGGAAGAAGGTGTCGATCTCCCTTATACTGGGATGAAGTAGGAGAGCGGAAGATGCTCGGACCCGAAGTGGTCCAAAGGACCAAAGACATAGTGGATCTTATCAGAGGACGGCTTGTAGCAGCCCAAGACAGATAGAAGAAATATGCAGACTTAGCCCGCAAGGACAAGGAATATGAAGTCGGGGACTTAGTACTGCTAAAGGTATCCCCTTGGAAGGGATTAATGAGATTTGGAAAGAAAGGAAAACTAAGCCCAAGATACATTGGACCTTTTGAGATATTAAGACGGATTGGAAAGTTAGCTTACGAGCTAGCCTTACCCCCTAACTTGCAACAAGCTCATAATGTGTTCCATGTGTCAATGCTAAGGAAGTATCATCGGGATGCCAGACACATAGTAGAGTACGAGCAGGTGGATATGCAACCAGATCTGACGAACGTGGAGAAGCCAGTAAGGATTATAGATAAGAAGGAGCAGGTGCTTCGGAACAAAGTGATCAAGCTAGTCAGAGTACTATGGAAGAATCATAATGTAGAAGAATCAACTTGGGAACTAGAGAGCGCAATGCTAGAAAAGTACCCCCATTTGTTTTTTTATTTGATTCTGGGATGGAATCCTTTTAAGGAGGGGAGACTGTAATAACCCCCAAAATTTTGAACTTTTTCTAACCCTTATGAATAGTGTTTTAGCTGAATGAGAAAACTTTTCATGCCACACTATGTAGGGGTTCTGTTATGGATATTCTGAGATTTTATTAGTACTCTATATGGTATATAAGTGTATGTAAAGATCGTCAGAATCCAATTCCGAACACTTTGATTTTTCCCGGAAATCCACTAGATACGGAAATAATTGAGTATAAGGTAACAGGATAAAAAGGATTTAAATTAAAGGATTATAAGGGAGGATCATAAAAGGAATATAATATATTGAGAAAGGTTAAGGGAACCTAAGTAATAAGATCCCGGGTATGATCCCTCAAACGATAAACGAAAACGAAAGTTAAGCGAACCGTATAACAGATCAACGGTCATTAGGCAAACAATTAGGAAGTTAATCAAAGGGATTAGAGAGGATGATATCACCCAACCAATGAGAAGAGGACAAGGAGGGAAAGATGACATCATAGGATGACATAAGCATGACATGGGAAGGAAGGAAATGTAGTGGATTGTTAACCACATAAAACCAAGGTTAAATTGGTAATTAACCTAAAATAAAACAAATCTAATTTCATCCACCAAGCCAAACAAATCATTTCTCATCAAAACAAAATTTTATTCTTCATCACCAAGGCTTGCTCTCGGCTTTTTTCAACTTTAAAGGGAAGAATTTTCAAAACTCAAGATCAAGGCTTCCTAAATTGGTAAGATAATTCCCTAGTCATCCTTATGCATAGTTATGGCTATCTTATGAGTTTAAGCCTTCAATTCTTTCTCAATCTTCTTCAAGAAATCAATGAAGAAGACAATGAATAGTGATTTCAAAGTTTTTAACTTGATTTATTCTTGTTTTCCTTTAAGATCCAAGCATCCCTAAGACTTCTCAATGCTTCTTAAGGCTTCCTAGCTACTCCCACCACTTCAAGGAAGGTATATCATCTCCAAACCCTAGATTCCTTTGTATAATAAGATGATTTTGATTGTTATGGTGATATAGTAGCTTAATGCTTGTGGTTTAGAGTTTGGGTTGGAGTGGTAGTGAAATGGAATGGTGAATCTTGTTGTTTTGGTTAAAAGAACTTAAGTATAGTTAAATTCAAGCTTAAGCATAAGTATAAATGTTAATATTGAACTTATTGGGGATGTTATGATGTGATAAGGATGGACTTTGGTTGTATGAATGGATTGGAGTTGTTTGGTGATGAATTGGAGTGATATAAAATTTGGGTAATCGCGTAAATATAGCCGTCGTAATGTCCGATTTACTTTAGACTGCTTTTGTTCATAACATTTGGACCCGAGAACTCCCTGCTAGATTATGACCATTGCCTTGTTTAGATAGTTCATGTTACGAGCTTCGATTTGATATGTAGTTCGTTTGATTCCAATGTACGGTTTAGGAGAAACGACCGTTTTAAGTAACGGCGTTTCGCGAACGAAACTTTTCCCCTCGCCTTACTTTGAAACATAGGTTAAAGACCAAAAAGGGTTAATTAGTGTATGAAACAATTGTGGTAAGTGTGTTAGGCAGTTGGTAAGACACTCGCGAAAGAATCGCTTTAAAACTCGTAATGGTTAATTTATTAAAAATGGTGGAGCCGAGGGTACTCAAGTGACTTAAGAGAATCAGTGAGCGCAAAACGAGCGTTAGAGTCTAAGTTGGTTAAAGTATAGATTTACAAGTGACTTTGGTTTAATTCCAACTCACATGTTGTTTATAGGTTACCAGACTCGTCCCAAGCCATTAATCACCCCCAGTCGCTCAGGCAAGTTTTCTACCCGTTATAACTGTTGTTGTGATGTATATGTGTATATGCATGATCTTGCGATAAATGCATATTTGTTATTAGCAAATTCTTGCGATATATTGTAGCATGTGATATGGTACATATGCATGCCTGTTTCGTATTCTTGCCATATATATCTGTTGGTTCAGTTGATAATACCTATGCTAGAGAATAACGGTAATTGCATATACCCTTAGTATAGGGACCCAAAGGTGAAAACATTTTCTAAAACCGGGAGTCGAGAATCCCGAGTAGATTTTGTATATATATATATATTATATATATGGTAATAGTTTTCAAAACTATTAATCGAATAAGGTTTATTCGATAACTTTATTTTATTAATGAATATTATCTTGAATATTCATTCGAGGACTTATGACTCCTTTATATTATTTATTGAATATTACTTGGATATTCATTTGAGGATGTATGACTCCTTTATTTTATTTAATGAATATTATTTATAATATTCATTCGAGGTATTATGACTCCGCTTATTATTTATTAATATTCTTTATTTTATTAAAGAATAATGTTCAATAATCAAACTTACTTTTGATATTCAAATAAAGATATTACTTTCGTATAAGTATATCTTTGATTATTTACTATTCATTTCAAGTATAAGTTTTCCAACTTCTACCTCAATTACTCTTTATGAAAATATTATTTAAATAATAATATTCAGATATTTCTTTATATTGAGACTGATTTACTTTATTAAATCAGCATTATTCCAAACACTCTTTAAAGTGTTTTCAAGTCTTTAAAATGAATTTCAAAAGTTAGAGCGGATCCCAAAACTCATTTTTATATTTAAGATCTTCCTTTTAAAAAGGGGATTTAAATACTCGCTCAAAAATGGAGGGATCCGGCTATGTGGTGTATTTTATATTCGCAACAAGGTTGGTGTCTTGATAAAAGAGTTTTTGATTACTTACCCAACACTCGGGAAGTAAAATTCTTGAAACAAGTTAATCCATTAACAGGCATCGCCTGGGAAATATCGGTGAGTTTTCCTTTCCAACTAGATACGACTTCTTGGTGGAGCCGTATCAACAAGTTTCTACTTGGGGAAAGGGGGAACGAGCTTTACGTTTCAGAGTCATGGATTTCATCTGAACTAGGAGTGGCGTAAGTGGTCGAGTGGCGCCGGCCCAGCCTTATTATATTGGCCCAAATGGCCTGGAAGTTCCGCTAAGGCGGTCCATTCCTTAGGAGTTCAGTGTTCGGTTGACAAGTAAATCCGACAGGTTCTCCTCTACATGTAGAAAATGGTGGGGTTGTACTATTACGACTGATCATCGTAAGTGGTCTTCCTGGCGCGGCAAACTCCCGTAATGAGTTCATCATCCATTTGGATAATTCTGCAACATTACCCGTAGCAGTTCGATCGAAAGGCTACTAATGGGTGGTTGCCGAAGCATTGACAGGGTCAAACAATTTTATTGGTGTATCCATTGAATGAAGTATCTCGTAACTTCATTTCTTTTCAAAATATTTCAAAGATCAAATATTTTCAAGTTTTATTGTGGTCTCATCTATGGGATGACCTCTTGAATCTTATTATACTTGGAACAGTAGTAGTTCTAGTAGATTCTAAAATGGTATAAGTGTAGCGAAGTAATTGGTAACTTCATCTTCTTTTAAAAACTTATACCCAGTAAGTAATTACCTTACACATGATAAAAGATTCTAGTAAGTATCCATTTAGATACTTGTATTATTGTTATCACTAAATATTATCTTGCGAGCTGTAAGGCTCACTCTTGCTTTATTTCTTCATCACACAACAACAGTTAGGAAAGATGACCAGACTCCAGCAGACCCAGCGCAAGCACGTGGGAAGCGTCCCGCGTCTTCCTGTTGATGTTGTAGCTGCTATAGCCGCAGCGGTAGATCTATTGATAGATCAGACATTCTACTTTTGAGAATCAATTATGTATAATTATAACTTGTGGCAGATAACGGCAACTAACTGTAAATTTAATCAAGTAATCATTTTGGGTTGTAATAACTTTTAATTGTGGATTCAAGGACTTGTACTTATTTCAATTTCATCTCTGAGACTATAACGGGTTGTGGTGTGTGTTAGTGTGGGGTCACAACATAAGGTTATTTATTATTAATTAAGTGAAGTGATATTGTGGAAAGAAAGACCGTGATGACCCGGATCCCTG
This sequence comes from Apium graveolens, assembly GCF_009905375.1. Taxonomy (NCBI): domain Eukaryota; kingdom Viridiplantae; phylum Streptophyta; class Magnoliopsida; order Apiales; family Apiaceae; genus Apium; species Apium graveolens. The sequence goes on along the minus strand of NC_133657.1, from coordinate 20,993,825 downwards.
ACCTCGGATCTGGGGGTGTTACACTCCATCTTCACTATCCCCACTTTCATCACCAAAGAAATCAGCTGAGCCACCAGTCTCATAATCCACATCACCAGCTGTAGAGGGCAAAGCTGTGATGGCATCCTTAGCTCTTATCATAGATTGTGTGGTATGCACCAAATTGAGCATCCTTTCTACATTGTCATTGCCCTGTTCAGCTAGAAGTTGATAAGCTGGAACAGGGTGAGTAAATGCCTCAGCATCAAGGGAGGTGGAATCTATAATAGCTTTAGGTTGTTGAGATAGTCCCTCCATGTCTGCATCCTGGACATTCATTGACTCACTAGCAATGACATCCATCCTTATAGCTCCAGTACCTGCATTTCTCTCATTTACTCTCTTTTGTTGCATTAGGATCACACCATGGCTCCCTACCCTTACACCATCACCTTCACCATCTAAGGTGGGACTCCTCTCACTTTCTTTTGTCAATCCTGAAGAAATGGATTACATAATTTCACTCATTTCCTCTCCTTTTTCCTGGGAGCAACCCAGACTCTCACTCATAACACTCTTCTCTCTCAATCCTAATAGTGACTGTACAACCACTAATACTTCTGCACTTGAAATAAATGAAGTTTGAAGTGGTGCAGAGACACTCGACGGATGAGTGATATCCATCGGGTGAGTGGTTTTGCTATCCGACGGATAACTGCTGTTAAGCTTATCCATCGGGATACAATCACTACTCGACAGATGATCAATATCCATCGAGAGAGTAAAAATGGATGAACTAGGAATGGAAACTATTGTGGACTCTGTGCTGATTGAAGATATTTTGGGCACAGATGATTCAACAGTTCCTGAAAGAATTGGCAAGTGAGCCAACATATCATCTAAAAGATGATGCTCACTTGCACTAGATTTTGGCTTCCCCAAAAAAGTTAAAGAAGGGGAATCAAGAGTTGATGTGTTTATCATATCCACATCCAGAGAGTTTGTGGGTGAGTTTGGTGTTTGAGGTGCTTCTATTACTAGAGATTTTGGTTGTGACTCCACATTTATTGGAGCCACTTTAAACTGAATTTGTGAAGGTGCAGTGACTGTGTCTTTAGCACCAATTTGCACAGTGTGTGTACCCTGTGCATCCCCAAGGGTTTTAGATTTCTTCTTTCTGGCATAAGTTTGGGGTGAGCTTGTGTCCCTAACCCTCTTGACCTGTGCTCTTGGTTGAGAGCTTTGTTCAATAGTTACATCCTTTTGGGAGGATGGAGCTAGAAATGAGCTTTTATCCTTTTTAAGCACTGCAGTTTGTTGAGAAACTGCAGTGTGGCTAGGCCGGGAACCACTCAACTCTCCATCCTTATCCTTAGGGTTTCTTTTATGTTCACCCCTTCCCTCATCTGCCTTGCTCAACTTCACACTCCCCTCTTTGGTTTTGGTGGATTTTGCAACTGGCATCTTTTGAGAGATACCAGAGGGGACTTTCTTTTGATTTGGGTTTTGAAATATTTGCAGGTTTGTTAGCTTGGGTAGGCAACTGTTGGGTCATTAACACAGTTGCCATAGCCACACTAGAACTCAAACAAACTTGTGAGGTGGGAATAGTAGGGATAGATGAACTTACCTCACTTACCTGAGGTGCTTCCATTGCAGGAAAATAGAACAGTGGCACCTCCTTGTGATGATTGGCCCTGTTCAAATCTACAATGAACCTTATCTCTTGAACCCAACAATCTAATTTGTTGTTAGGATTCTCAAACACAATACCCTCAGAGAGATGGTTAGCTAACATCATAAAGAATCTAGCATAATACACATTCTTTCCTCTCTTATTTTACTCTCCTAGTTTGAAGCCCAACTCAAACAAAACAAGGTCACTGAAATTATAGAACTTATCTGTAACTAGCATGTAGAGCATGTTAAGCATGGAGATATTGACTGAATCAAAATTACCAACTTTACCTGAAAAGACCTTTGTCACTACATCACACATATAACTCCATTCTTTCCTAAGGCCCAGTCTCCTAATGTCACTTAACTTAGAAGTAGAAAGAGCATAGTTCATGGAATTAAGCATATTGATTATGTCAGTGTTAGTGTGTGGTGAGGTCACATTATTATCAGGAATCTTGAAATATACTTTTATAACATCACTATTGATACAGAATTCCTTACCTTTAATGGTGAGAGTGATTGTCTTATCTCTTGAGTTGTATGTAGCAGTGGTCCACATCTCTTCAACAACTTCACAAAAGATTGTGGGTGATTCCAGCATGGCATAGTTAAGCTTGCAATTCTTCACAAAGTTCATCATCTTATGATAGTCGCCGAATTGCTGAATACCCTTGTTTACTAGTGCAGTGAAATTGTTCTTCTCATAAATAAACCCAGTTTGAGACATAATCTTGACAACGGGCGCCATTGTTAGAGAATGAGAGCTTGAAGAGAGAGAGTAAGTGCTTTGAAAGAGAAAGAAATTGGAGCAGTTGATTTGAGAATGATAAAAGAAAAGCAATTGAAATGAAATAAGCTTTTATACTATCTCAAAAATAACTGCTAAAAATAATAAAGTAAAATAAAGTAACCGATGAAAATTTCCTAAAATAGCCGTTTTAAAAAAAAACTGTAAAAATTTCACCCATTATCCGTCGTGTCATGCTTACAAACTGTAAGTATACTCGATGGATAATGTTCATGAAATTAACGGCTGAGATTAAGACAATTCGACGGATGAGGATAAACTGTTATCCGTCGAGTCATAAAATATTTCAAAAAAAATAATTGATTTTTATTAGCAAATAGTTTACCAATGGATGATCAAACTCGATGGATAAAGATCATCCGTCGAGATGTAAATTTTGACTTAGCCAAAATTTCATCCAAGACTGAAAAAATCAATTAAATTTCTTGCTGCATTACAACTTGTAAATTATCTCATAAAGATTTAAGAATAATTAAGCATACCTAACTCACTTACCAACCTTGAAAAGGTGGATTCATCCAGTGGCTTGGTAAAAATATCTGTAAGCTGTTTCTCACTTGGAACAAAATGTAGTTCCACAATACCATTCATTACATGTTCCCTTATGAAGTGGTACTTGATGTCTATATGCTTTGTCCGGGAATATTGTACTGGATTTTCAGTGATGGCAATTGCACTTGTGTTATCACAGAAGATAGGAATCCTTTCAACTTGCAAACCATAGTCTAGCAATTGATTTTTCATCCATAAAATTTGTGCACAGCAACTGTCAGCAACAATATATTCAGCTTCAGCTGTAAAAGTAGAAACTGAATTTTGCTTTTTACTGAACCATGACACAAGCTTGTTTCCTAGAAATTGACAGGTTCTTGTTGTACTTTTTCTATCAATTCTACAACCTGCATAATCTGCATCTGAATAACCAGTTAGATCAAAACCAGAATCTCTAGGGTACCAAATGCCAAGTTTTGGTGTTCCCTTGAGATATCTGAAAATTCTCTTAATAGCTATTAAGTGAGATTCTCTAGGATCAGCATAAAATCTAGCACATAAACATGTAGCAAACATTATATCTAGCCTACTAGCTGTTAAGTACAGAAGTGAGCCAACCATGCTCCTATAACTTGAAATATCCACAGGCTTTTCAGTAGTGTTTAATTCAAGCTTAGTTGCAGTAGCCATAAGAGTTTTTGCAGATGTGCAATCCATTAGATCAAACTTCTTTAAAAGATCAAAAATATACTTAGTTTGACTAATGAATATTCCATCACTGACTTGCTTAACTTGCAAACCAAGAAAGTAAGTTAGTTCTCCCATCATATTCATTTCATACTTACTTTGCATCAATTTGGCAAACTTTTTGCAAAGTTTCTCATCTGTAGAGCCAAAAATAATGTCATCTACATAAATTTAAACAAGTATACTAGAGCCATTTACATTTCTAAAGAATAAAGTTTTATCTACAGTACCTTTTGTGAAATGATTTTCCAAAAGGAACTTTGATAAGGTGTCATACCAGGCTCTAGGTGCTTGCTTCAATCCATAAAGTGCTTTCAAAAGATAATAATGTTCTCGAAAATTTGGATCTTCAAAACCAGGAGGTTGACTGACAGAGACTTCCTCCTCTAAATCTCCATTCAGAAAGGCACTTTTGACATCCATTTGATAGACCTTGAAATTGGCATGGGCTGCATAGGCTAAGAAGATTTTGATGGCTTCAAGTCTTGCAATTTTCATCCATCTTGTTTCTGAATACCCATTTGGTGTCTATTGGATTCTTTCCTTTAGGCTTGGGCACCAGCTTCCATACATTATTCCTTTCAAATTGGTTTAGCTCCTCCTGCATAGCTAAAATCCAATCAGGATCCGACAAAGCTTCTTCTACCTTCTTTGGTTCTTCCTTGGAAAGAAAGCTGCTATATAGACATTCTTCTTGAGTTGCTCTCCTGGTTTGAACTCTAGAAGAAACATCACCAATTATGAGCTCAAATGGGTGATCTTTTGTCCATTTCCTTTTTTGAGGTAGATTAGCTCTAGATGAAGAGGCCTCATTGTAGTCTTGATGTGTGATTAATTTTTGATTGTTAGAAAATCCCCCTGAGTTTGTGGATCTTTGATTTGAGAGATGGGAACTTTCTACATGTGATCTTTCTTGACTTCCTGCTCCTTTTGATAACCCAACGGATGGTGAATTTTGAGTACCGACAGATGAAGCTGGTTGTCTCCCGACGGATAAAGCAGATTGCCTCCCGACGGATGAAGCATTTTGCAATTCGACAGATGTTGAATTTTGTGCTTCATTTGTAGTAGATTTTTCTACATTATCCTTTGATACTGTTTCTTGATCACTTTCATCATCACTGTCATCACTAACTATCTCCACATTATCGAATTTGAGGCTCTCATGGTAATCTCTATCTTGAAATCCTTCAATCTTTTTATCGTCAAACACAACATGTATTGATTCCACAACAATGTTGGTTCTTAGATTATAGACTCTATATTCTTTACCAACAGCATATCCAACAAAAATTCCTTCATCTGCTTTAGCATTAAACTTCCCATTTTGATCAGTTTGATTTCTCAGAATATAGCATTTGCAGCTAAAGACATAAAGAAAATTTAGAGTTGGTTTCTTGTTCTTGAACAATTGATAGGGAGTCATGCATCTTGCTTGATTAACTAGAGAAACATTCTGAGTGTAGCATGCAGTATTTACAGCTTCAGCCCAGAAATATGTTGGCAGTTTAGATTCTTCAAGCATTGTCCTGGCAGCTTCAATAAGTGATCTGTTCTTCCTTTCCACTACTCCATTCTATTGTGGAGTTCTTGCTGCTGAAAACTCATGCATAATCCCATTTTCCTCACAAAATGCTCTCATGACAGAATTCTTGAACTCAGTTCCATTGTCACTCCTGATTCTTTTAACCTTGAAATCAGGATGATTATTGACTTGCCTTATGTGATTGATGATGATTTCACTAGCCTCATCTTTAGACTTTAGGAAATATGTCCAATAGAACTTTGAGAAATCATCTACAATTACTAGGCAAAATCTTTTCCTTGAGATGGACAACACATTGACTGTTCCAAATAAATCCATGTGTAGCAGTTGCAAAGGTTCTTCAATTGTTGAATCAAGTTTCTTCCAGAATAATGCTTTAATCTGCTTCCCTTTTTGGCAGGCATCACACAATCCATCCTTAGAAAACTCCACTAGAGGAATGCCTCTAACCAGTTCTTTCTTTACTAGCTCATTCATGGTCTTGAAGTTTAAATGGGATAGCTTCTTGTGCCATAGCCAACTTTCATCCTGACTTGCTTTACTGAGAAGACAAGTAATAGATTCTGCATTAGATGAGTTGAAATCAGCTAGGTACACATTTCCTTTTCTCACACCAGTGAGAACCACTTTGTTGCTTCTTTTGTTAGTCACAACACAGGCTTCTGAGTTGAAGGTAACTGAGTTGCCTTTATCACAAAGCTGATTGATACTCAAAAAATTGTGTTTGAGACCATTCACTAAGGCAACCTCCTCAATGATGACATTGTCCTTTGAAATCAAGCCATATCCCACAGTATAACCCTTGCTGTCATCTCCAAAAGTAATACTTGGGCCAGCTCTCTCCTTGAACTCTGTGAGCAGGGTAGAATCACAAGTCATGTGTCTTGAACAACCACTATCCAAGTACCAAAGATTCTTTCTGTTTCCCTGCACACATCAAAATCAAATCAAGTTGATTTTGGTACCCAAGTTTCCTTGGGTCCTGCCTTGTTAGCTTTCTTTTTCTGTTTCTTAGGCTTTATCTCATTTGACTTGGGGATATCAGATTCATCCTTAGTCATTTTAGTTGGACCTTTGAAACCATTCATTGTAACAGAATTATCATGCATATTATAATCAACAGGGAATGACATGCTATTAGTGAACATATTATTCTAGTAAGGCATGCTAAATGGCATTTGTGGCATACTAAATGCAACATAATAAGGATTAGGTGCAAATGGCATATTAGCAAACTGTGCATTCATATTCTGTGTAGACATAGCATTCATAGGCATGGGAGGCATGACATTCATGTTAGGAAAGTGAGGTGGCACAGACATGGAAGTAGGCATGGCATATTTGTTGGAATCTGACTTTCTACACTCACTGGCAAAGTGCCCTGCCAAGCCACATTTGAAACATTTGAATTTTGATTTATCCACCATGTTTCTATTTGGCTTGGCTGCTCCAAAGTTCTTTTTGAACTTGAGCTTGGCAAATCTTCTGGAAAGAAATGCTAAATGTTCATCAATGTCTTCCATGTCATCTTGGCTCAAAGAATCTTCACTTTCTACTTCAATCCCCTTGCCCTTGCTTTTACAGACCCTTGAAGTTGACTCAACAGCTTCCATCTTCATCTCCTTCTCCTTCTCTAACTCAGCAACTAGTGCAATGGACCCTCGTTTCTTCTTTCCTCTCTCCATCCTCTCATCTTGCTCTACTTCAAGCTCATAAGTTTTTAGGTGCCATACAGTCTCTCCAAAGTAAACTCCTTATAATCTTGTGAGTTTCTCAATGAGACTGTCATTGGTTTCCATTCCTTTAGAAGAGATCTAAGGAATTTCAGATTGGAGTCTTTTGTCTGATATACCCTTCCATGCAACTTTAAAGCATTTAGCAGTTTTTGAAACCTACTAAAAATGTCAGTGAGAGACTCACTTTCTTCATTATGAAAATGCTCATATTGCTGAATCAGCAGCTGCATCTTGTTTTCTCTAACTTGATCAGTGCCATCACAGATGATCTGTATTGTATCCCAAACATTCTTGGCATTTTTGCAGTTGATAATGTTGTCAAACATATCACCATTAACTCCATTAAACAGGATATTCATGGCCTTTTTATCCTTCATGACTTGTTCAATATCAGGATCATACTATTCATGCCTTGGCTTGGGGACAGATGGCTCATTTCCAGTTGCAGCTCTCATTGGTACATGAGGGCCTCTTTCTATGCAGTCCACATAGGCCTCTTTCTATGCAGTCCACATAGGCCTCATCTTGAGAAAGTAAATGAAGATGCATATTTACCTTCGAATGATGATAATTATCTTTATCCAGAAAAGGAATCTTGACTCCAACATCCTTCTCGTTCATCTTGCTGTATTATTTTGATCTTTAAACTCTTTGTTCTTCAAGAGCTAGCTCTGATACCAAATTTTAGCCTTAATAATGTAACAAGAATTACAGAAGGGGGGTTTAATGGAATTCTTGAAACTTTTTCTTGAATAAAAATGTTCTAACTCAAATATATATATAAGTGTGAATTGATTAGCAGAATGCGGAATAGTTACTTGAAATGAATCAAAACACAAGTAATTAAAAACAAGAGTCTTTAAAAAACTTTCTGGTGGATTTGAATGATTCCACCAGAGATATATATAATATACATCGAGAGAACTCTGTGTGCAAAAAGCTCACAGCTGCTTACAAAATGATAACAACTAAGAATGAGAGAAATGCGAAGAATACAGCTTACAAATGTTTCTCTCTATCTGTCTGAGTTTCTTAGTTCCTTAGTTCCTATTCTATTTGATGCTTCTTGGTTTATATATCACCAAGATTACAAAGTAATAAGACAGGATAATAAAATAAAAACTATCAAGTCTAATACAATGCTACTTCATTACTCTATTCTAGCATCTTTGAATATCTTCATAATAGCATGGAATTGGCAATGCTTCTTTGTTCTCGAAAACCCTTGAATAGGCTACCACATTCCATTTGCATACACTCGACGCATGCGACTGTATTGTCACTGTCAACAGATATTTGAATTCTTTATCCGTCGGTTTCATGATCATCCATCGAGTTATCGATCATCCGTCGGGTTGTTGATCATCCATCGAATTCATTGTTGTTTATCCGTCGGGTAGCAATCAGGCACTTGACTTCATTTCATTTATGCAGAATTACAAGACATCACCTATGGACAATTAATCAACCTATTATGCATATCTAGTTAAAGTCAACATGACTTAAGTACTACTATAGATTCTAAACAATGTGTTTGCAGAAATGTGCTATAGACTTATTGTTACAAAAGCTACTCACTCGATGGATAATAATTCATCATCCGTCGGGACTATATTGAGTCATCCATCGGGACTATAATCCTTATCCGTCGAGTGCTACAATTTCACTAAGTAAAATCTACCAAGGTGTTTTGTTAATGAAATCATCAAGTTCACAACATATACACAACATGGACGCATATCTCATGATCCCTTTCTCGTCCTTCTCGCATCTCACTTCTTCACCGGTCAATGTTTCTCTTTTCTCACTCATCTTGTTTTCCTGACATACTCGTATCTTTTGGGTCAGTTCCAGCACTAGCTTAATCTCGAATAATCCTTATGTTCTCTTACCGGTCATCCTCATGTCAATTTCCATCTTCTCAAATTCTTTAATTAACTCCTCTGATGTCATTATCATCTTGAGTCTTTCCTTCCTACTAAGGGCGTCAGCCACCACATTGGCTTTACCCGGGTGATACAAAATCTCACAGTCGTAGTCTTTTATCAACTCTAACCATCTCCTCTGTCTCATGTTCAATTCCTTCTGAGTGAAAATATACTTGAGGCTTTAATGGTTCGTGTAGATCTCGCATTTCTCACCGTATAGGTAGTGTCTCCAAATTTTTAGGGCAAACACTATGGCTGCTAATTCTAGATCATGCGTAGGGTATCTGCCCTCATATTCCTTCAATTACCGAGAGGCATATGCTATAACTTTGTCGTGTTACATCAGTACACATCCTAATCCTTTAAGCGACGTGTCGCTGTATATCACAAACTCTCCCATTCCATCGGGAAGAGCGCGCATTGGTGCTGACACCAGCCTCCTTTTTAGTTCTTGAAAACTTTTCCTCACATTTCTCTGTCCATATAAACTTTTATGTCTTCTGGGTAAGTCTAGTCAGTGGACCGGCTATCTTAGCAAAATCTTGTACGAATCTTCGGTAATATCCTGCTAAACCCACAAAACTCCTAACCTCTGTTGGGGTAATTGGTCTTTCCCAATTGGATACCGCCTCTATTTTGGTAGGGTCATCTAAAACTCCTTTGCTACTCACCACATGTCCTAAAAACTGAACTTCTCTCAACCAAAACTCACACTTTGAGAACTTGGCATGCAATTTCTCATTCCTCAATATTTCTAAGACTATCCTCAAATGTTCTGCGTGTTCTTGCTCTGTCTTTGAGTAGATCAGAATATCGTCTATAAAAACTATCACACATATATTTAGGTACTTTTTGAACACTCTATTCATCAAATCCATAAAGGCTGCGGGTGCATTGGTTAACCCAAACGACATAACTAAGAACTCATAGTGTCCATACCTAGTGCAAAAAGCAGTCTTCGGTATATCTTTTGGTTTGATTTTCAACTGGTGATATCCTGTTCTTAAATCTATTTTGGAAAAATATACAGCTCCCTTCAGTTGGTCGAATAGGTCATCAATCCTGGGGAGAGGGTACCTATTCTTTATAGTCAGCTTATTCAGCTCTCGATAGTCTATGCATAATCTCATACTGCCGTCCTTTTTCTTTACGAACAGTACTGGCACTCCCCCTGGCGACACACTGGGTCTAATCATTCCATTATCTAGTAACTCTTGCAGTTGAGAAGCTAGTTCCTTCATCTCAACTGGGGCTAGCCTATATGGGGCCTTGGATACTGGTGTTGTTCCTGGTGCTAATTCTATCGCGAATTCTATTTCTCGGTCAGGTGGCAGTCTTGGTAAGTTCTCTGGAAATATATCCTCGAATTCGTTTACTACGGGTATGTCCTGTATATTAGGGACTTCCTTCTTGGTATCTATCACATAAGCCAAATAGGCCTCGTTACTTTTTTTTAACAATCTTTTTTCCTGTAGCATGGTTAGAAATTTCTGGTTCTGTCGTTGACCTTTAAACACTACTTCTTATTCATTTTGCACTCTTATCTTCACTCTCTTCCATTCAAAATCTATTTGCGCTCCGTTATTGGATAACCAATCCATTCCTAAGATTACATCAAACTCTCCTAACGCAAATGGGATTAGGTCAACCTCGAAGATCCTCCCTTCTAACTTCAACTTGCACTTAGGGTGTACTTGATTTACAGGAATTATTTCTTTGTTTGCTATTTCCACTCATGATATCTCACGTAAGGGTATGTCATTAAGTTTTAACTTTTTAGCAAAATCTTGAGATATAAAAGACTTGGTTGCTCCAGAATCAAATAGGACATTTGCATGTTCGGAATTTAACAAAAGGGTACCTGCTATCATATCGGTGTTTCAGATAACATCTTGAACAGTCATGTTGAAGGTCCTAGCAGCTGGGGGTCGGTTGGGTGCAGCTCTGCTCATACCTGAGACTGGGGCTTCATTATCGGGCAATCTTTCCTCATATGCCCTACTTTCCCATATTGGAAACATATCTTGCTATATTGGGGACAGTTGTTGGTAAGGTGTCTGGGTTGGTCGCACCTGTAACATTTCAGAGGGGCTCTCTCCTGATTATATATCCCAAGGTGTCTTCTCTTACAGGTCTGGAACTATGGTATTGGGGCACGGGGTTGGCTATGAAATATGGCCCTAGATTGTCCGCCGCCCTGGCCAACACTCTCACTCGGGACCTTTCTGAATCCGGGGCCTCGCGCAGGTTGGGACACCGTTCCCCTGACGAACCTGTTCGGAAGGCTCCTGTTCCCGGTTCCTTTTCCTTGGCTTCCTATCTTCCTCTTCCTATTTTCCTTTTCCTTTACACTCTGCTCACTGCCAACTTCGATAATCGAGGCTTTCTGCACTAAGGTGGCATAGTCTGTCAGCTCTAACACTGCCACTCGGTTTTGTATCCACTATTTCAGACCAAGCTGAAACCTTCGCGCTTTCTTTTCTTCGGTGTTCACAAATTCAGGTACAAATCTCGACAACTCAGTAAATTTGGCCTTATATTCTGCTACAGTCATCTTATCCTGTTTCAACTCCAGAAACTTAATCTCCATCCGGGTTTCCATAAACCTAGGGAAATACTTGTCTAAGAACAACCGGATAAATCTATCCCATGGAATCACATCATCAGTTTCTAGGTTTCGTTTGGACTTCCACCAGTAGTTAGCTTCTCCTTTCAGCATGTAAGAAGCGAAAATGGTCTTATGTCGTTCCTCAACACCTAGTATCTCGAAGGACTTTTCTATTTCTTTGAGCCAGGCTCGTGCTTCAACGGGGTCAGAAGATCCTAGATCTCTGGGGGTATGAGAGATTTGAAGGCTCTAAAGGCAGTAGCTGCCATCTGTTGGGCAGCATGTGGCTGTGGTGAAATAGGCTGTTGGTTCAGATTTGCTCTTAACAGTTCCATAAATTCATTCACGGGGTTTCCTCCCTGATGGGTATCCTCAGCCTCTTCTTCTACATATTCTTCCTCATCATATTCATTATAGTCTAGGTCTTCTTCACTTTCCTCATTCACTACAGGGTCAGGTTCACCTCGTTGTTGGTTAACAGATTCTGCGGGCTGTGCCCTGGTTCCTCTTCTACGGGGTGGCATTGTTTGAAAATTGGTCAACATAGTTGTAATTATAACAGTTGGATTATTTTATTTATATGTAAGCATGTCATTTATTATCTAGCAGGTTTTTATAAAGTGCAATAATATAGACATCAATTTCTTAATAACTGCTTAGATATATATTAATAAGATCTCCCATTTATATCTTGGGGAACGAAATAACTAGTTGAGTTCATACATGCCTGATTACAATACATCACTACTAGTCCTGAATACTGAAATGAAAATACATAAGCCGTGAACCCTGAAGGGCTAGGAACGCTATCTACTACTAGCTATCCTATCAAAATCGGTGACAAGTCACCCAGCCTTTTTTAAAGTTTATATCTAGTCACTAGTCTCTCAGTCACTATCACTGCGAGTGAGGTCACGCACCCTCCTCATCGCTCCTGTAGTCATCAGCTCTGCATCAACTACCAGGATGTATCCTCCAACCGCTGTCATCCTCATCTGAACCCTGGTACGGAGCTCGATCCCATCGATCTCGCTGCGGGCTATGGCTGGGGAAGCAGCTCTGAAATCTCTTGGGTATCCTAGTCGGGTGGCTCTCTCAGCTGTCAGTTCCTGGCGTAACTCCGCAATGCGAGCAGATGCCGCAGTGATCTCAGCGTTAAGCTGACCCACTATCCAGTCGTGTACGACTACATGCATGGTCGCTGGTGGTAGTAGAGGTGAATCTGGATCGCTAGAGGATATGTCATGAACCTCGTGGAACTGTGCACGTATCGCCTCCTCCTCCTCCTCATCATCAGTATAGGGCATAGGGCTCTGAATCCCTGGGGGTGATGTAGGAGAGCGAATAGGCGGGTAAGGGTATATCTCTACATCTTTTCAGACTACGCCATTAGCTATGGGGACAAGAAGCTCAGTCTCCTCCTCTAGGACATCCTCAGTAGGGTCATCATCAGAATCATCAATGTGTGGGCTCTGTGGCTCGGGAATAGGGTCACGCGCAGGGACCATGACATCATCAACGGGATCAATCTCCCTCCTAGGCTCCACTGGTACCTGACACAATAGGCAAGGTGTTACTAACTTAGAGTCGGAATTCCCTTGAGGGTAAAATAGTCAAGACTACCCGTGTAGCCCGACGACGAACTCGACTTGAGCTCTAATTGATTATTTTATTATTCCTATGTCTACATATTTTATATCCTATTGTTTCTAAGATTTGATAACCTAAGGCTCTGATACCATTTCTGTGGCGCCCCAAAACCCGGGGTCAGGAGTCTCGGAGGCCACGCCATCTAAACTCACACAACTCACACTACAGTATATAAATACTCACGCTTCACGACCCCACACTTATCACACACACACACACTTACAGGTTATTGTCTTGGAAACGAACCATCATAACTAGAGTAATTGTCAACCATCAAGTGATATTTATTACAACCCAAAAGTAATTAATCTTACCGGGGAGTGACCTTTAGGTAAGGCTAGTCCGCCGGCCAAATATACGTTTCTTGTTTCTTACCTTACAAAAGTCATACTTATAAATAAGCCGAACTATAAACAACTGAAAACTAATCCAGTTTATTCTGACTACCTGTGGTACCGCACCAAATAATCTACGGAACAACTGGCCATTTCCTACCCGTTTCCTGGCTGTGGTTCTCATGGCAGGCATCTTGATTCACTGTTGTGTTGTGTCAATTTAAGAAAACAAGTGTGAGCTATAATGCCCAACATAATAATGTACAATATGAAAATGACTGTATGATAGCATCATATATGATAATTATGTTTCATTCAAAAATAGTTTTCTTTGGTGATACACACCTTCTTAAGAAAACAATTCTTTTAAGGGATTTTATTATCCTGCGAATACCTTAATAGTAATCCCAGCACCTAGGCTTGGGTTACGGTATTGTATCTCAATTCCAATTGGAAGAATTAGGACATTTGTTGGAGCCACCGCATACGATGATCAGTCGTACTGAGATAAAAGTAACCTTTTCTACTAGTAGAGGGACGACACCTTCACATCTCGGTTATCACCCTTGCCGCATACGGGCTATGTGTCCTCATTTCGGGTATACACACACTTCGCAGGTCCATAGGTACATATTGTACCATCTCCTATGGTACCAGTAGTCTATCCAATACACGAAGTACTTGGATCCTACCCCTCCCTTATCCATTAGGAAATCCTATCACATCTCGAGAACTCGAACCATATCGAAGTTCCTCCAAGCGTTTTGCTTGTTGATATGCATAACTTTACTGTATATATATATGTACTTCCGAAAGTTTTCAGAGGAAGTACTAAGGATGTGAGTTGACCATTGTCAACATATAATTAAATAAGGAGGAAAAGTTTCTCCTTGAAACTATATTCAAGATATGAAATAAGTCGGGATAATATTCTCCGACGATCTGAAATTACTCGAATGATTTTCCGAAATTAGAAAGTATGTTTTAAATCAGGATTTATGATTTTAAATCAAACTAAACTCTTTAATTATATAATAAATAATTAAATGATAATCGATAAATAATTAAACCCCGAATGAGTTTACTCTTCAAAACAGTATTTAAAATAATATTCCTCAACTAGTTTATGTTTACGCTAATAATAATCTTTAATGATTAATCAGGTTTGAAATAAATAATTTCTGGGGTATACTACGCCCAAGATAAAAGAATAAGTATATAGTATTTATTATTCGAACAATAAAATATAGTTGAGGGAATATGATCGTTGGGAAATTGTTTTAATAAAAGTTCGAGGGGTTTTAATGTTTTATAAGTGGACATTGAGTCCCTTTTAAAACGTACTACTATGGACTTATACCCGTCCTATCATATCACCGGAATGATTCCCGGGTTTTATCTTAAATCCCGACCGACTCTCGGTCTCATATAATGTGTCACGCTTAAAGCGGAATAAACATTTCACGATATATACTTATCGTACAACATCGCTATATTATGCGAAAATTCAACAACTACGTATCATGGAAAACATGGTATTTATGCAATGATAATAAAACAATTCTTTCACAACACAACAGTAAATGGAGTTGGGTTCGTAAACTTTCCTGGGTATCTCAAGGTGGAGGATGCTCTAGATTCCGCTCGGAAATCTATAACCATAAACATA
Organism: Apium graveolens; assembly: GCF_009905375.1. Lineage (NCBI taxonomy): Eukaryota > Viridiplantae > Streptophyta > Magnoliopsida > Apiales > Apiaceae > Apium > Apium graveolens. The sequence goes on along the minus strand of NC_133657.1, from coordinate 20,978,647 downwards.
TTTCATTTCGTTAGGTTCCGTTCTAATTTACGGCAACTCACACTCATTCTCTACTTATTATGCACCATCTCAACTTATATTACCCTTATTATCCTTTTAAGTCCTTGTTCACATCGTGGTCGCTTCATTTTTCTAAGTATCTTAGGTTCATTCTTATTACCGTCGTCGGCTCCGCTTATGGATTCTTACGGTTTCTACTCGCGCGGTCTCGGCTCCGACATTTTTATAAAACTGAAAAATTATTATTTTCACTTAAAATTTTTATGGCAGTTAGGAAACTCAATATTTTACTCTCTGTAAAAATTTCATGATTTATGAACACTTTATGTCTATCCTTTATATTATCAAAGTTTGTAATTTGTAGTAGTTTTTGTCGCGTAAATCACTTTTAGTAAAATGACCATAACTTTTGATCCGTAAATCAGAATCAAGCGATTCAAGCACCTAAACGATCCTTATAACATTTTGTATCCTAAACAAGGGTTATTTTTCAAGAAACTACAGTTTATAACTTCGGGAATTTCTGCAGAATCTTAAATTTATGATTTGTTGGTTTTAACGAAGTTACGTTTGCGATCGGGGTCTCGTTTACGCCCTAACTCTTAACACAACCACCAACAATCATCATATCATCATCAACACACAAAATCCTCTCAAGAAAATCATGTTCTTGAGGCAACAACAATCAACCTTAAATCTACTTAACTTAAACACCAAGATTTCATCAATACCACTCATGAAGCTAGGTTTACTACCACATACTAAATGGATCTTAAAAATGAATCTTAAATAAAGTTGGGCCAAAGATTTTTACCTTTCTTGAAAGCTTGAGATGTGTTCTTGAGGATGGTGGAGGCTTGGAAGTGCTTGGTATGATTTTTAGAACCTAAAACTACCATTTAAATCAAGAAACCAAAGAGAGGTTACTATTCATACTATTCACTAGTGAGTTTCTTGATTTTATTTTACCCATCAAACCTTGATAAAAAGAGATGAAAGAATTTTTTTACCTTAGTTTAGTTGCTATGAGGCTTGAGAATAAATGGGAGAATTTAACAAGAGCTAGAACTTTGAGTTTTGAATTTGAATTCCCCTTCTTTTTCTTTAGGGCCGAATGGAAGTATTCAAGGGGGTATTTATACAACTCTTGGTTGCTTAGCTTGGTTGATTTTTTAGGTTGCTTCTAGGAAGATGGGGTGATATCTTGCACTTGATTTTATTCTTCCTAGTATAGCATTCGAGGTTTATTCTTTGTAGCAAATCTTGGGGACAAATCTTTGTAGCTTGCTAGGTAACAAGCTAAACTACATGGTTAGCTTCCTTAGCACACTATTTTGCTAGCTAGCTTGATCATCCTATGGTTAGCTCACTATTTGATGAAATAACCATGGTTACTTTCTTACCATGTTTTAGTTAATGCGTTACGTTTATTTAATTGTTTACGCGTTCACTAGTTTGCTTAAACGTTTTCGTAATACTTACTCGTAAATGTTTCGTGACTTAATTCCTATCGTATTTATTCCTTATATTTTTATTTATCCTACTTGAATATAAATCCATAGGGTTTTAATCTTGTAATTATATTCGTAATACTTACTCGTAAATGAATACGATCGTTTTTCAAAGTTCGTTTTCTTTGAAAACTAATAGCATTTACATACACTTATTTGATACGTATAATCGTAATATCAACTCCGAAACTCATTTTCTCATGCACTACATAGTGTGGACTCAAAAGTTTTTCCCGTCTGTCAGGGTTACTATTCATTAAACATTTTACAAGGTCTCAAAAATTCGAGTTATTACATATATGATGTTAACATGTAAAGTGTACCAATATATGGTGGCAAATGACTGTAATAGGGTGCAATGTGACTCTAATATGGTGAAGAGTGACTTACATGGTTGATTAGAGCCAAAATGTTGCCCAAAATTGACTCAAATAAAACTGGTACCAAGAGGTGGTTAAAGGATGTTAAATTGCATGTATATGATGTTAACATGTCAATTATACCAATATATGGTGCCAAGTGACTCTTATAGGGTGCAATGTGACTCTAATATGGTGAAGAATGACTTACATGGTTGATTAGGGCCAAAGTGTGGCCCAAAATTGACTCGTATAAATGTGGTACCAATATCATATACATGCAATTTAACATCCTTTAACCACCACTTGGTACCACTTTTGTATGAGTCAATTTTGGGCCACATTTGGGTTCTAATCAACCATGTAAGTTACTCTTCACCATATTAGAATCACTTTGCACCCTATTAGAGTCACTTGCCACCATATATTGGTACAATTGACATGTTAACATCATATACATTCAATTTAACATCCTTTAACCCCCTCTTCGTACCACTTTTATACGAGTCAATTTTGGGCCACATTTTGGCTATAATCAACCATGTAAGTCACTCTTCACCATATTAAAGTCGCTTTGCGCCCTCTAAAAGTCACTTGCCACCATATATTGGTACCATTGACCTTTTAACATCATATACATACAATTTGACTTACTTTAACCACCTCTTAAAATGTCAATTGTACCAATGTATGGTGGAAAGTGACTCTTATAGGGTGCAAAGTGACTCTAATATTGTGAATAGTGACTTACATGGTTGATTAGAACCAAAATATGGCCCAAAATTGACTCGTATAAAAGTGGTAGCAAGAGGTGGTTAAAAGATGTTAAATTGCATGTATATGGTGTTAACATGTCAATTGTACCAATATATGGTGGCAAGTGACTCTTATAAGGTGCAAAGTGACTTTAATATGGTGAAGTGTGACTTACATGGTTGATTAAAGCCAAAATATGGCCCAAAATTGACTCGTATAACAGTGGTACCAAGAGGATGTTAAAGGATGTTAAATTGCATGTATATGATGTTAACATGTCAATTGTACCAATATATGGTGGAACGTGACTATTATAGGGTACAAAGTGACTCTAATATGGTGAAAAGTGACTTACATGGTTGATTAGAGCCAAAATGTGGCCCAAAATTGACTCATATAAATGTGGTGCCAACAGGTGGTTAAAGGAAGTCAAATTGCATGTATATGATGTTACAAGGTCAATTGTACCAATATATGGTGGCAAGTGACACTTATAGGGCGTAAAGTGACTTTAATATTGTGAAGAGTGACTTACATGGTTAATTAAAGCCAAAATATGGCCCAAGATTGACTCGTATAAAAGTAGTACCAAGAGGTAGTTAAAGGATGTCAAATTGCATGTATATGATGTTAACATGTCAATTTTACCAATATATGGTGTCAAGTTATTCTAATAGGGTGCAAAGTAACTCTAATATGGTGAAGAGTGACTTACATGGTTGTTTAGAGCCAGAATGTGGCCCAAAATTGACTCGTACAAAAGTGGTACCAAGAGGTGGTTAAAGGATGTTAAATTGCATGTATATAATGTTAACATGTCAATTGTACCAATATATGGTGGAAAGTGACTCTTATAGGGTGCAAAGTGACTCTAATATGGTGAAGAGTGACTTACATGGTTGATTAGAGCCAAAATGTGGCCCAAAATTGGCTCATATAAAAGTGGTACCAAGAAGTGGTTAAAGGATGTTAAATTGCATGTATGTGATGTTAACATATCAATTGTACTAATATATGGCGGCGAGTGACTCTTATTGGATGCAAAGTGAGTCTAATACGGGGAAGAGTGACTTACATGGTTGATTAGAGCCAAAATGTGGCCCAAAATTGACTCGTACAAAAGTGGTAACAAGAGGTGGTTAAAGGATGTTGAATTGCATATATATGATTTTAACATGTCAATTGTACTAATATCTGGTGGAAAGTGACTCTTATAGGGTGCAAAGTAACTCTAACATGGTGAAGAGTGACTTACATGGTTGATTAGAGCCAAAATGTGGACTAAAATTGACTCGTATAAAAGTGGTAACAAGAGGTGGTTAAAGAATGTTAAATTGCATGTATATGATGTTAACATGTCAATTGTACCAATATATGGTGGAAAGTGACTCTTATAGGGTGCAAAGTGACCCTAATATGGTGAAGAGTGACTTACATGGTTGATTAGAGCCAAAATATGGCCAAAATTGACTCGTATAAAAGTGGTACCAAGAGGTGGTTAAAGGATGTTAAATTGCATGTATATGATGTTAACATGTCAATTGTACCAATGTATGGTGGAAAGTGACTCTTATAGAGTGCAATGTGACTCTAATAAGGTGAAGAGTGACTTACATGTTTGATTAGAGCCAAAGTGTGGCCTAAAATTGACTCGTATATATATGGTACCAAGAGGTGGTTAAAGGAAGTCAAATTGCATGTATATGATGTTAAATTCTCAATGGTACCAATATATGGTAACAAGTGACTCTTATAGGGAGCAAAGTGACTTTAATATGGTGAAGAGTGACTTATATGGTTGATTAGGGCCAAAATGTGGCCCAGAATTAACTCGTACAAAAGTGGTACCAAGAGGTGGTTAAAGGATGTTACATTGCATGTATATGACGTCAACATATCAATTGTACCAATATATGGTGGCAAGTGACTCTAATAGGGTGCAAAGTGACTCGAATATGGTGAAAAGTAACTTCGTGGTTGATTAGAGCCAAAATGTGGCCCAAAATTGAGTCGTACAAAAGTGGTACAAAGAGGTGGTTAAAGGATGTTAAATTGCATGTATATGATGTTAACATGTCAATTGTACCAATATATGGTGTAAAGTGACTCTTATAGGGTGCAAAGTGACTCTAATATGGTGAAGAGTGACTTACATGGTTGATTTAGAGCCAAAATGTGGCCCAAGATTGACTCGTATAAAAGTGGTACCAATAGGTGGTTAAAGGATGTTAAATTTCATGTATATGATGTTAACATGTCAATTGTACCAATATATGGTGGCAAGTGACTCTTATAGGGTGAAAAATGACTCTAATATAGTGAAGAGTGACTTACATGGTTGATTAGAGCAAAAATGTGGCCCAAAATTGACTCGTACAAAAGTGGTACAAAGAGGTGGTTAAAGGATGTTAAATTGCATGTACATGATGTTAACATGTCAATTGTACCAATATATGGTGGAAAATGACTCTTACATGATGCAAAGTGACTATAATATGGTGAAGCGTGACTTACATGGTTGATTAGAGCCAATATCTGGCCCAAAATTGACTCGTATAAAAGTGGTACCAAGAGGTGGTTAAATGTTGTTAAATTGCATGTATATTATGTTAACATGTCAATTGTACCAATGTATGGTGGCAAATGACTCTTATAGGGTGCATTGTGACTCTAATATGGAGAAGAGTGACTTACATGGTTGATTAGAGCCAAAGTGTGGCCCAAAATTGACTCGTATTAATGTGGTACTAAGAGGTGGTTAAAGGAAGTCAAATTGCTTGTATATGATGTTAAAAGGTCAATTGTAACAATATATGGTGACAAGTGACTCTTATCGGGAGCAAAATGACTTTAATATGGTGAAGAGTGACTTATATGGTTGATTAGGGCAAAAATGTGGCCCAGAATTAACTCGTACAAAAGTGGTACCAAGAGGTGGTTAAAGGATGTTAAATTGCATGTATATGATGTCAACATATCAATTGTACCAATATGTGGTGGCAAGTGACTCTAATAGGGTGCAAAGTGACTCGAATATGGTGAAAAGTAACATACATGGTTGATTAGAGCCAAAATGTGGCCCAAAATTGAGTCCTACAAAAGTGGTACAAAGATGTGGTTAAAGGATGTTAAATTGCATGTATATAATGTTAACATGTCAATTGTACCAATATATGGTGGAAAGTGACTCTTATAGGGTGCACCGTGACTCTAATATGGTGAAGAGTGACTTACATGGTTGATTCGAGCCAAAATATGGCCCAAAATTGACTCATATAAAAGTGGTACCAATAGGTGGTTAAAGGATGTTAAATTTCATGTATATGATTGTTAGTCCCTTAACAATATAGCAAGAATTACAGAAGGGGGGTTGAATGGAATTCTTTATCTTTTTCTTGAAATAAAAATGTTCAATTCGATTATAGATATATCTGTTTTGATTAGCACAATGCGGAATATAAACTTTAATGAATCAAAACAAGAGTAATTAAAAACAAGAGTCTTTAAAAACTTTCTGGTGGATTTAAACAATTCCACCAGAGATATATATTAATATATCCAGAGAACTCTGTGTGCAGAAATGCTCACAGCTGCTTTTACAAGATAGAACAACTAAGAACACATGAAATGCTAAAGATAGTGCTTACAAAGATTTCTCTGTGTTTGTTTCTAAGCTCACTTAGTTTTCTTAGTTATTTTCTATTTGCTACTCTCTTGGTTTATATATATTACCAAGATTACAAAGTCAAACGAACTGAATAAATATAAAATCTAACAGTCTTGATCTTTGCTGCTTTTCGTCCTCTATGACCCAGTTAATAGGCTTCCACAGTGTTTGTATCCAATCTCGACGGCTGTGTGTCAGCTTTCACTGTTCAACTGATGTTTGAATCTTGATATTATCATCCGTCGACTTTCAGATCATCCGTCGATGACTTACTTGATCATCCGTCGACTGCTATTTTGAACATCCGTTGAAAGTCATTTGATCATCGGTCGAAGCTTTGTTAAGCATCCATTGATAGCTATTTTGGCACTTGACTTCATTTCACTTATACAGAATTACAAGACATTGCTTATGTACAGTTAATCAACCTATTCTGCATATCTAGATAAAGTCAACATGACTTATATGCTTCTACAGATTCTATACAAAGGTGCATACAACATTGTGCTACAAACTTATCATTATATAAGCTACTCACTCGATGGATAATAAATTGCTCATCCGTCGGTACTCAAACTGAGTTATCCGTCGGGACTATAATTCTTATCCGTCGAGTGCTACATTATTTCACTAAGTAAAATCTACTTAGATGTTTTGTTTAGGTAATCATCAAGTGCACAACATATTCACAACAATCTCCCCCAATTTATGTCTACTGGAATTGTAGCCATAAATTAAGAGACACTTGATGATAACAAAACATCCTAAACATATATCTTTAAAGATAAGTAGATAAAACTGAAAGTGCTTCAATTTAAACCAGGTATACAAGGTTTGGCTCACAGTCAATTCAAGATGCTCCTCTAGCCTGAGCAGATTTTTCTAGTTTCTTGAAGGTCTGGATCTTCTTCCAAGCTTTCTGTTGTTTTCTTCAATTTGATTCTGGAGCTGTCTGTGGAATTCTAATTCATCAGATTCTGAGAGATCTAACATTTCTTGCATTTCCAAAAGAGTCTCATTGCTAGAGATACTCAATTGGTCTTCTAGTCTGAAGAATCTTCTCACACCCTTGTCATCCATGAATTCCATCAGCCAGTAGGGCCTTAGATGCACTCTTCTCCCTGTGTATGGGATGATAAGAGTTTTGGGTAGTGCATCTTTGGCTCTAACACTCCTTAGCTCTTCAATCTTCTTCAATACTAATCTTCTTGCAGTTACATTAAACCCAAAGTTTTTCTTGAAAAATGAATAGACTTTGATCAACACAGCTTGGCTTTCTTGAAGTATCCTGTGAAGAGGCCACTAAATCTCCCTTCTTCCTTTGTACTTGAATACCAACCTTTCAGGTAGGTTTCTATATGCATCAATTGCCCTTACCTCATCCAGCTCCTCCAGATAAAGGTTTAGGTCTGAAAATTCCTTGATGTCACACAAGTACAAGTAGTCTCCCTTGTTGATCTTGGGTTGAGCTTTGACTACTGCCTTGGATTTGAGAGGTGACAGCTTCACTTTCTTGACTGCCCTTGATTTTGTCCTTCTTGGCTTGGTGAGAATTGGCAAGTTGAAGCCAGGAATTGGTAATTTATCCCACTCTATTGGCTCATCCTTTGGCACAATAGGCTCTCTATGTATGTTCCTGTAGGGGTCTACCACCCTTATGTCTTCAAATACCACAGAGGGCTTTGATGCTTGAGTTTCAGCTTTAGTGGATTTCATTGGAAATTGATCTTCCAATTCCTTGTTAACAATATCCAACTTTCTTTTTGTTCTTTTAGCCAATTCTTTCTTTCTTGGAGATTTCTTCTGTTCTTCAATCTTCTTCTTTGATCCAGTAGCTTGAGTTGGTTGAGAGGGAATTTGTTGAGAAGAGTTCACAGCCTGTAGCTTGGTCAAGATAGCAAACTGTTCTTTCTTTTGTTTAGACTTCTTTGCATCTAGAGCAGCTTGCCTCTTTTCCTGCTTCAATCTGGCTTTTTCTTCTTCCTTTGCTTGAGCAAATTGTGGATGTCCAGCTACCACACAAATTTCCTTCCCATTTCTGAATATCTTTGCAATTCTCTCTCTTGAGGCTGAATCAGCTGGATCTTTGTAGAGAAGAATAGATCTTGACAGAAGCTTCTTTTCATCAGGCTTGGGTGTCTCATACACAGTATCCATAGGGTTCTTCAAAGATGACTTTGTATAGTTTGCCCTTGGTTTAAGAATCATCTCAGCCTTTGTAGTCTTGATGCAGGAAGATTGTCCTTTCTCCAGATAGTTCATGCTCATCTCATTCACATTGATTGGCTTGACATGAGAGTGATGGATTGCTGACTGATCTGGTTCCTTGACTAATTGAAACTTTCTCTGTATTTCCTCATCAATCTTTTTCCAGTTGATCAGAGTCAACTCTTCTTTATCAGCATCTTTCAAACTTGCTGCTGCTGCATCTATAAGATCTATACCATCTGCAACTGGTGGCTTGGAGATAGTAATTGAAGGTACAATTACTTTGCGGATTTGAACTTCAATGTTCTCCCCCTTAGTTGGTCCTTTCTCCCCCTTACTTGATTCTCTCTCCCCCTTTTTGTTATCATCAAGTGAAGGAGTTAGGCCTTGAGCTTTAGCCAGTTGCATGAGAAGATTTGTCTGAGTCTGTTCATTTTGAAGAAGTAGAGCCACTGAATTCTCAATAACTTGAACTCTGATCTCCAGCTTGGCTATCTTCTTTTCAGAATCTGATTCTCTTCTCAACCTTTGTAATAAATCATGCATGGTACCATATGGCATTATTAAATCCAGTTTCTCAGAGTTGTATGTCTTTAAGTCAGCTATCTCCTTTTTCAATTCATCCACACTGATATTCTATCTGGAGTGTTGGATCTTCATTAAGTGCAAGGAGTCTAGATGAGCTTTAAGAACATCCTTGGTACCAGCATCTGAAACTTCCTGAAGGGCTTGCTGAATAGCTGTTACTTGTCTTACCAAAGACACCTCAAATTATCCTGGTGTAAAGTCCTTTGCCCATGCCCATTCAGGTAAACTTAAAGCAGAACTTTGGCCTTCAGCTCCCCCTAAGTTCATGCTTCCATTCAAAGAACTAGAGTCATCATCATCAGAATTTACTCCAAATTCTTTAGATGGCTCTCCAGCTTGAGGATGCATCCTGTTGACAGCAGCTTTATCTCTTTGAAGAGATTCTGTGGTGTGCACTAAGTGTAAATTCTGCTCTGCCTCCACATTGCCCTGAGCAGCCAACAGTTGATAGGCTGAAACAGGGTGAGTAAAAGTGTCAGCATCCAAGGAAATGTTATCAATTCCAGCTTTGTTATGTTGCTGAAATTGTCTTTCCTTTTCAGCATCATCCACAATCATTGACTCACTAGCAATGGCTGGCTCCATCCTTATTGCTCTAGTACCTGCTTTTCTCTCATGTTCTCTCTTTTGTTGTATCAGGGTCTCACCCTGGCTCCCCACCCTCACACCCTCACCTTCACCTACTAAGGTGGGACTCCTCTCACTCACTTTTGCCAATCCTGAATGAATGGATTGCTGAGATTCACTCTTTTCCTCTCCTTTTGCCTGGGAGCAACCCAGCCTCTCACTCAATACACTCTCCTCTCTCAGTCCTAAGAGTGATTGTATTACCACCAAATCTTCTGCACTTGAAATTATTGAAGTTTGAAATTGTGCAGAGATACTCGACGGATAAATGATATCCGTCGGGTGAGTGGTAAAGCTATCCGACGGATAACTGCTATTAAGCTTATCCGTCGGGATACAATCACTACTCGACGGATGAGCAATATCCATCGAGAGAGTAGAAATGAATGAGGTGGGAAGAGAAAATATTGTTGACTCTGTGTTGATTGAAGTTATTTGAGGCACATATGTCATAATAGAATCAGAAAGAATTGGCAAGTGAGCCAACAAATCATCTAAAAGATGATGCTCACTTGCACTAGATTTTGGCTTCCCCAACAGAGTTAAAGAAGGGGAATCAGGAATTGAAGTGTTTATCATGTCCACTTCCAGTGAGTTGGTTGGTGAGTATTGTGTTTCATTGGTTTCTATCAAGAGAGATTTTGGCTGTGACTCCACATTTATTGGAGCCACATCAATCTGAATTTGAGAAGGTGCAGGGACTGTGTCTTTAGCACCAGTTTGCACTAAGTGTGTGTCCTGTGCATCCCTAGTTGTTTTGGATTTCTTCTTTCTAGTGTAAGTTTGGTGTAGGCTTGTGTCCCTAACCCTCTTGGCCTGTGCTCTTGGATGAGAGCTTTGTTCAATAGCCACATCCTTTTGGGAGAATGCAGCTAGAAGTGAGCTTCTGTCCTTTTTAAGCACTGCAGTTTGTTGGGAAATTGCAGTGTGGCTAGGCTGGGATTCACTTATCTCTCCAATCTTATCCTTGGGGTTTCTTTGATGTTCACCCCTTCCCTCACCTATCTTACCCTCCTTCACACTCCCCTCTTTGTGTTTGGTAGAATTTTCAACTGGTACCTTTTGAGAGATACCAGATTGGGTTTTCTTTGATTTGGATTTAAGAATTGCAGTTATTTTGGCAGCTTTGGTAGGCAACTGTTTGGTCATTGTCACAGTTGCCATAGCTATGCCTGAAGTCAAAGAAATAGAAGGGATTGGAATAGTTGAGAGTGTAGATGAACTTACCTCACTTACCTGAGGTGCCAGCATTACAGGAAAATAGAACATTGGCACATCCTTGTGATGGTTGGCTCTGTTCAAATCTGCAATGATTCTTCTCTCTTGAACCCAACATGCTAATTTGTTGGTTGGGTTCTCAAGTACAATCTTTTCACAAAGATGGTTAGCCAAAAGCATAAAAAATCTAGCATAGTAAATATTCTTTCCTCTTTTGGCTAAGTCACCTAGTTTGTAACCTAACTCATACACAACCAGATCACTTAAGTTGTAATATTTGTCTGTAACTAGCATGTATAGCATGTTAAGTATGGAAATGTTCACAGAATCAAAATTACTGATTTTTCCAGAAAAGACCTTAGTTACTACATCACAAGTAACTCCATTCCTTCCTAAGACCTAGTCTTCTAATTTCAATTAGTTTTGCAGTATGAAGTGCATAATGAATGGAATTTAGCATATTGACAATATCAGTGTCAGTGTGTGGTGCAGTAACATTGTCATCAGGAATCTTGAAACATGCTTTTATGACATCACTATTGATACAGAAAACATTACCTTTGATGGTCAGAGTGATGGTTTTGTCAGTAGAGTTGTAGATTGCTGTTATCCACATCTCCTCAACAACTTCACAATAAATTATGGGTGATTCCAGCATAGCAAAACTTAACTTGCAGTTCTTCACGAAGTCCATCATCTTATGATAGTCTTCAGATTGCTGAATCCCCTTATTGACCAAGGCAGTGAAGTTGTTCTTCTCATAGATGAACCCAGTCTGTGACATGATCTTTACTACGGGTGCCATTGTTAGGGAAGAAAAGCTTGAAGAGAAAGAGGATTTTTGCTTGAGAGAGAATGAAATAAGATAGTTGAATTTGAGAATGATAAAAGAAAATGATTAGAATGAAATAGGCTTTTATACTTTGCTCAAACTGAACGGATAAAAATAATAAAGAGAAATAAATTACCCAATAGAAACTGCCTAAAATTACCGTTTTAAAATAAACTTTAAAAATTCCACCCATTATCCGTCGTGTAATGCTTATAAACTGTAAGTATACTCGATGGATAATGTTCAGGGAATTAACGGTTAAGATTTAGACACTTCGACGAATGAGGATAAAATGTTATCCGTTGAGCTTTAAAATATTCCAGAAAAGTAATTGATTTTTATTTACAATTTGTATATCGACGGATGACTCAACCCGATGGATAATGGTCATCCGTCGAGAGACAAATTTTGACTTAGCCAAAATTTCATCCAAGACTAAAAATCAACTAAATTTCTGGCTTCTTTTCAACTTGCAAGAATAATCCAGATAAATTCAAGAGTAATTAAGCATACCTAACTCACTTACCAACCTAGAAAAGGTGGATTCATCCAGTGGCTTGGTAAAAATATCTGCAAGTTGCTTCTCACTTGGAACAAAATATAATTCTACAGTACCATTCATTACATGTTCCCTTATAAAATGGTACTTGATGTCTATATGCTTTGTCCTTGAGTGTTCCACTGGATTTTCAGTGATGGCAATTGCACTTGTGTTGTCACAGAAAATAGGAATCCTTTCAACTTGCAAACCATAGTCTAACAATTGATTTTTCATCCATAAAATCTGTGCACAGCAACTGCCAGCAACAATATATTCAGCTTCAGCTGTAGAAGTAGAAACTGAATTTTGCTTTTTACTGAACCAGGACACAAGCTTGTCTCCTAAAAATTGACAGGTTCCTGTTGTGCTTTTTCTATCTATTCTGCAACCTGCATAATCTGCATCTGAATAACCAGTTAGATCAAAACCAGAATCTCTAGGATACCAAATGCCAAGTTTTGGTGTTCCTTTGAGATATCTGAAAATTCTTTTAATAGCTATTAAATGAGACTCTCTAGGATCAGCCTGAAATCTAGCACACAAACATGTAGCAAACATTATATCTGGCCTACTGGCTGTTAAGTATAGAAGTGAGCCAACCATGCCTCTATAACTTGAAATATCCACAGACTTTTCAGTAGTGTTTAGTTCAAGCTTAGTTGCAGTGGCCATGGGAGTTTTTGCAGATGTGCAATCCATCAGATCAAACTTCTTTAAAAGATCAAAAATATATTTAGTTTGACTAATGAATATTCCATCACTAACTTGCTTAACTTGTAAACCAAGAAAGTAAGTTAGTTCTCCCATCATACTCATTTCATACTTGCTTTGCATCAGTTTGGCAAACTTTTTACAAAGTTTTTCATCTGTAGAGCCAAAAATAATATCATCTACATAAATTTGAACAAGTATGCTAGAGCCATTCACATTTCTGAAAAATAAAGTTTTATCTACAGTACCTCTTGTGAAGTGATTTTCCAAAAGGAACTTTGATAAAGTGTCATACCAGGCTCTAGGTGCTTGCTTCAGTCCATAAAGTGCTTTCAATAGATAGTAGACATACTCTGGGAAATTTGGATCTTCAAAGCCAGGAGGTTGACTTACATACACTTCTTCCTCCAAATCTCCATTCAGAAAGGCACTTTTGACATCCATTTGATAGACCTTGAAATTGGCATGGGCTGCATAGGCTAAGAAGATTCTGATGGCTTCAAGTCTTGCAACAGGAGCAAATGTTTCATCAAAATCTATCCCTTCTTGCTGACAATAGCCTTTAGCAACCAATCTTGCTTTGTTCCTTACTACTATGCCATTTTCATCCATCTTGTTTCTGAATACCCATTTGGTGTCTATTGGATTCTTTCCTTTAGGCTTGGGTACCAGCTTCCATACTTTATTTCTTTCAAATTGGTTTAGCTCCTCCTGCATAGCTAAAATCCAATCAGGATCTAATAAGGCTTCTTCTACCTTCTTTGGTTCTTCCTTAGACAGGAAGCTGCTGTATAGACATTCTTCTTGAGTTGCTCTCCTGGTTTGAACTCTGGAAGAAACATCACCAATAATCAGTTCAAAGGGGTGATCTTTTGTCCATTTTCTTGGTTGAGGTAGATTAGCCCTAGATGAAGAGACCTCAATGTTGTCTTGATGTGTGATTGAGTTTTGATTGCTAGAAACTCCCCCTGAGTTTGTGGATCTTTGATTTGAAATTGGGGTGCTTTCTATGGGTGATCTACCTTGACTTCCTGCTCCTTTTGATAACCCGACGAATGGTGAATTTTGAGTACCGACGGATGAGGCAGGTTGTCTTCCGACGGATAATACAGATTGCCTTCCAACGAATGAAGCATTATGTAACTCAACGGATGTTGAGTTTTATGCTTCATTTGTAGTAAACTTGTCTGCATTATCCTTAGACACTGTTTCTTGATCACTTTCATCATCACTTTCTTCACTGACCATCTCAACATTGTCAAATTTGAGGCTCTCATGGTAATCTCCATCTTTTAGTCCTTCAATCTTTTTATCATCAAACACAACATGTATAGATTCAACAACAATGTTGGTTCTTAGATTGTAGACTCTATATGCTTAACCAACAGCATATCCAACAAAAATTCATTCATCTGCTTTAGCATCAAACTTCCCATTTTGATCAGTTTGATTTCTCAGAATATAGCATTTACAGCCAAAGACATGAAGAAAGTTCAGAGTTGGCTTCTTGTTCTTGAACAATTGATAAGGTGTCTTGCATTTTGCTTGATTAATCAGAGAGATGTTCTGAGTGTAGCATGCAGTGTTGACAGCTTCAGCCCAGAAATATGTTGGTAATTTTGATTCTTCAAGCATTGTCCTTGCAGCTTCAATAAGAGATCTATTCTTTCTTTCCACTACTCCATTCTGTTGTGGAGTTCTTGCTGCTAAAAACTCATGCAGGATCCCATTTTCCTCACAGAATGCTCTCAAGACATAGTTCTTGAACTCAGTTCCATTGTCACTCCTGATTCTTCTAACTTTGAAATCAGGATGATTGTTAACTTGCCTTATGTGATTGATGATGATTTCACTAGCTTCATCTTTGGACTTTAGGAAATAGGTCCAAGAGAACTTTGAGAAATCATCTACAATTACTAGGCAAAATCTTTTCTTTGAGATTGACAATACATTGACTGGTCCAAACAAATCCATGTGAAGCAGTTGCAGAGGTTCTTCAATTGCTGAATCAAGTTTCTTCCTGAATGATGCTTTAATTTGCTTCCCTTTTTGGCAGGCATCACACAGTCCATCCTTTGTAAACTCCACCAGAGGAATGCCTCTAACTAGCTCTTTCTTTACCAGCTCATTCATGGTCTTGAAGTTCAAATGGGATAGCTTCTTGTGCCATAGCCAACTTTCATCTTGACTTGCTTTACTGAGAAGAAAAGTTACAGATTCTGCTTTATTTGAGTTGAAGTCAGCTAGATACACATTTCCTCTTCTCACACCAGTGAGAAGCACTTTGTTGTTTTGATTATTAATCACAACACAGGTTTCTTTGTTGAAGGTTACTGAGTTGCCTTTATCACAAAGCTGGCTGATACTCAATAGATTATGTTTGAGACCATCCACTAAGGCAACCTCTTCAATAATGACATTGTCCTTTGAAATCAAGCCATATCCCACAGTATAACCTTTGCTGTCATCTCCAAAAGTGATACTTGGGCCAGCTCTCTCTTTAAACTCTGTGAGCAGGGTAGAATCACCAGTCATGTGTCTTGAACAACCACTATCCAAGTACCAAAGATTCCTTCTGTTTCCCTGCACACATCAAAATCAAATCAAGTTGATTTTGGTACCCAAGTTTCCTTGGGTCCTGCCTTGTTAGCTTTCTTCTTCTATTTCTTAGGTTTTAACTCATTTGACTTAGGAATTTCAGATTCTTCCTTAGTCATTTGGGTTGGGCCTTTGAAACCACTAGATGCTACAGAATTATTATGCATGTTATGGCTAACAGGAAATGGCATGCTTGGTGCAAACATGTTATTCCAGTAAGGCATGCTAAATGGCATTTGAGGCATATTGTATGCAGCATAATATGGATTAGGTGCAAATGGCATATTAGCAAACTGTGCATTCATGTTCTATGTAGGCATAGCATTAACAGGCATGGGAGGCATGGCATTCATGTTAGAGAATTGAGGCTGAACAGACATGGGAGTAGGCATGGCAGATTTGCAATTAACAGACAAATGATTTACACTACCATATTTGACACAGATTTTTCTAGGAGCATATTTGTCAGGTGTGTAGTTGTTATGTGTGTTAATCCCTACTTTACCATTTCTATTGTTTTTCCTTTTAGTTTCTGTTTTTACCTCTATCTTCTCAAGTCTGTCACTCAACTGTTTGACAGTTATGTGACCAACACTAGCCTTCTTCCCTTTCTTGGCTTGACTAGACTCCCCTGAAACAAAGTTCTTGGAAACAGACCCATACTTTTCATTTAGCTTGGTTAATTTGGCTTTACTAATATGTTTGTTCACAGCCGACGGATGAGGATTTTTATCATTCGACGGATAACACATTTTGTTATCGGACGGATAGTCCTCATCATCCGTCGAGTCTACATCTGTCAGCAATCCATCTACCAAAATAGGTTCTAGTTTCTCCTTATTCTTTTTCCAGGCTTCATCACAAAAGGACTCAATTCCTTGAACCTTGGTGATTTGAGCATGAACATCTCTGGATGTTTTCCATGCTTTAATCACCTCCTGTTCACGATCGAGCTGCTTCTTTAAAATTTCTTCCTTTTTCAAGGACTCAGTTAATTCCTCCTTAGCAATTCTACACTCAATTTTTAGTTTCTCAAACTCAACAAACTGAGACTCAAGCACATTATTCCTCTCACTCAAAAACAAGTTGTTTTCTTTGATTTTAGCATTTTCTTTAGTGAGGGACTTAAGTGTAACACGCAAATGATACAATTCTGTAGACATGTCATTTATTGCATCATTACACTCAGCTTTAGATAAATGTGCAAGGTTTGTAGTAATTACCTGATTGCTTGAGGAACTTGTCTCTGTTTCATCAGACTTGGCCATAAGGGCTAGATTGACATAGCTGATCTCCTCATCATCATCCAAACCATCAGCTGCCCAGTCATTCTCTTGTGTAATAAAAGCCCTTTCCTTCTGTTTGAGTAGATCAAAGTATTTTTGCTTATAATCCACAGACTCAAATCTCTTCTTACTGGAATCTGACTTTCTACACTCATTTGCAAAATGCCCTGCCAAGCCACATTTGAAACACTTGAATTTTGACTTATCCACCATGTTTCTATTTGGCTTGGCAGCTCCAAAGTTCTTCTTGAACTTGAGCTTGGCAAATCTTCTTGAAAGGAATGCTAGGTGCTCATCAATGTCCTCCATGTCATCTTGACTCAAAGAATCTTCACTTTCTGCAGCTAGCCCTTTACCCTTGCTTTCACAGGACTTTGAAGTTGATTCCACAGCTTCCATCTTCACTTCCTTCTCCTTTTCCAGTTCAGCAACTAATGCAATGGATCCTCCTTTCTTCTTTCCTCTCTCCATTCTTTCATCCTGCTCTATTTCAAGCTCATAGGTCTTCAGAATGCCATACAGTCTCTCCAAAGTAAACTCCTTATAATCTGGTGAGTTCCTCAATGAGACTGTCATTGGTTTCCATTCCTTTGGAAGAGATCTGAGAAATTTCAGATTGGAGTCTTTAGTCTCATAGACTCTTCCATGCAATTTAAGAGCATTTAGTAGCTTTTGGAATCTACTAAAAATGTCAGTGAGTGACTCACTTTCTTCATTGTGAAAATGCTCATATTGCTGAATCAGGAGCTGCATTTTATTTTCTCTTACTTGCTCAGTACCATCACAGATTATCTGTATTGTGTCCCAAACTTCCTTGGTAGTCTTGCAGTTGATGATGTTATCAAACATATCTGCATCAACACCATTGAACAGAATGTTCATGGCCTTTTTATCTTTCCTGACTTGTTCAAGATCAGGATCAGACCATTCATGCCTTGGCTTTGGAACTGATGGTTCATTTCCTGTTGCAGCTCTCATTGGAACATGAGGGCCTCTTTCTATGCAGTCCACATAGGCCTCATCTTGAGAAAGCATATGAAGATGCATCTTTACCTTCCAATGATGGTAATTATGTTTATCCAGAAAAGGAATCTTGACTCCAACATCTTTCTTGTTCATCTTGCTGAATTGTTTTGATCTTTAAACTCTTTGTAGATTAAGAGCTTGCTCTGATACCAATTGTTAGTCCCTTAACAATATAGCAAGAATTACAGAAGGGGGGTTGAATGGTATTCTTTATCTTTTTCTTGAAATAAAAATGTTCAACTCGATTATAGATATATCTGTTTTGATTAGCACAATGCGGAATATAAACTTTAATGAATCAAAACAAGAGTAATTAAAAAAAAGAGTCTTTAAAAACTTTCTGGTGGATTTAAACAATTCCACCAGAGATATATATTAATATATCGAGAGAACTCTGTGTGCAGAAATGCTCACAGCTGCTTTTACAAGATAGAACAACTAAGAACACAGGAAATGCTAAAGATAGTGCTTACAAAGATTTCTCTGTGTTTTTTTCTAAGCTCACTTAGTTTTCTTAGTTATTTTCTATTTGCTACTCTCTTGGTTTATATATATTACCAAGATTACAAAGTCAAAAGAACTGAATAAATATAAAATCTAACAGTCTTGATCTTTGCTACTTTTCGTCCTCTATGACCCAGTTAATAGGCTTCCACAGTGTTTATATCCAATCTCGACGGCTGTGTGTCAGCTTTCACTGTTCAACTGATATTTGAATCTTGATATTATCATCCGTCGACTTTCAGATCATCCGTCGATGACTTACTTGATCATCCGTCGACTGCTATTTTGAACATCCGTTGAAAGTCATTTGATCATCGGTCGAAGCTTTGTTAAGCATCCGTTGATAGCTATTTTGGCACTTGACTTCATTTCACTTATACAGAATTACAAGACATTGCTTATGTACAGTTAATCAACCTATTCTGCATATCTAGATAAAGTCAACATGACTTATATGCTTCTACAGATTCTATACAAAGGTGCATACAACACTGTGTGTTAGGTCCCAATGTGTTTGTAGAAGGGGGGTTGAATACAAACAGTACCAAATAATCGAATAAACGCGGAATAAAAACTGTGAAACAAAATTCAAGTTAAATAAAAATATTATTAAACTTGAAAGGTGTTACAACAACTGTATCGATTATAAGGTATTAATGTAATAACCCCAATGTTTGGAATTTTTAAAACACGGATGAATAGTAACTTTTGCTGACAATGCTGATTAAGGAAAATTATCAGACCACGTTATATAGGAGTACTGTTATGGAAATTCTAAGATCGTATTAGTATTCCATAAATTAAATGAGTGTATGTAAAGGTCATTAGAATTCGGATCCGGACACTTTGATTTTTCCCGAAAATCGACCAGATACCGAAAGAATTGAGTATAAGGTAACATGATTAAAAGGATTTAAATTCAAAGGTTATAAGAGAGGATCATAAAAGGAATATAAAATATTGAGAAAGATTTAGGGGAACCCAAGTAATAAGATCCCGGATATGATCCCTCAAACGATCAACGAGAATGAATAATAAACGAGTCGTAAAGCAATTAAACGACTAAGGATCAAGCTTGGGCAAGTAGCTAGGGGATTAGCAAGGATAATACAAGTATTAAAGCACCTAATTAACAAGGATTAAGCTTAATGAAAAGCTTCCACCATAAGAAGAGGACAAGTGGCAAGAGTGATGCAAGTGGTGACATAGGCTTGCTTACATCACTTTCCACTAACTAACCAAGAGTTAGCCAAACAAATATCCACCTACCATTCCATTTACACCACAAAATAAATCAACACAAGCAAGCTTTTTTCTCCCCCATTTTCATTGCTCTCGGCCAAAACAGAACCAGCACATTAAAACTGCTGTATCTCCTTCATTTCTCACTCAAATGTTGTGTTCTATAGCTCGTTGGAAAGGTATTGAGATGGCCTACAACTCTTCTTCACAAGTCTCATCCAAATAAGCATGGTCAGACCCTCATTTTTACAGTTCTTTAAATCGGACTTTTAGAAACTTTAAAGCCTAACTTTGTGTTCTTGATTTCTTTGGAAAGATCAAGCTTGTAGGAGGCTCCATAAGGCTTCCTAGTAACTTTCCACCCTCCAAGAAAGGTATAAATCTTCACACCCTTTATTAATAAGTTTGAATGTTGAAGTTTGGAGATGGTTTGGATGGATGAGTAGTAATTTGAATGATAAGCATGATTCGAGCTTAATTGTTAAGTAGTTTAGTTGAATTTGGAGATGTTATAATATATGATTGGATTGACATCCTTGAGCTTATTATGACTGAAATCAGTAGCATTGATGTGTATCTTGAGTTGTTGTTTATTGGTAGTTGGATTGATATGATTTAGAATGGTAAAAAATTTGGAAATCGCGTAAACATAGCCTTCGTAATGTCCGATTTACTTTAGACTGCTTTTGTTCATAACATTAGGACCAGAGAACTCCCTGCTAGGTTTTGACCATTGCAATGTTTAGATAGTTCATGTTACGAGCTTCGTTTTGATATGTGGTTCGTTTGATTCCGATGTACGGTTTAGGAGAAACGGCCGTTTTAAATAACGACATTTCGCGAACGAAACATTACCCCTCGCCTTACTTTGAAACATAGGTTAAAGACCTTAAATGACTAATTGGAGTATGAAACATTTATGGTAAGTGTGTTAGGCAGTTGGTAAGACACTCGCGAAGGAATCGTCTTAAAACTCGTAAAGGTTAAATTATTAAAAATAGTGGAGCCGAGGGTACTCGAGTGACTTAAGAGAACCAGCGAGCGCAAAACGAGCGTTAGAGTCTGAGTTGGTTAGAGTATAGATTTACAAGTGACTTTGGTTTAATTCCAACTTACTTGTTGCTTATAGGTTACCAGACTCGTCCCGAGCCATTTGTAACCCCCAGTCGCTCAGGCAAGTTTTCTACCCGTTATACTGTTGTTGTGATGTATATGTGTATATGCATGATCTTGTGATAAATGCATATTTGTTATTAGCAAATTCTTGTGATATATTGTAGCATGTGATATGGTATATATGCATGCCTGTTTCGTATTCTTGATTTATATATCTGTTGGTTCAAATGCTTATTCGTTGCATAATACCTATGCTAGAGATAAGCGGTATTTGCGTATACCCTTAGTACAGGGGATCAAAAGGTGAACTTTTTCTAAAACCGAGAGGCGAGGCTCCCGAGTATAATATATATTTATATATATATATATTGATATAGTTTTTAAAACTATTAATCGAATAAGGTTTATTCGATAACTTTATTTTATTTAATGAATATTATTACGAATATTCATTCGAGGGCTTATGACTCCTTTATTTTATTTAATGAATATTATTACGAATATTCATTCGAGGGCTTATGACTCCTTTATTTTATTAAATGAATATTATTACGAATATTCATTCGAGGGCTTATGACTTCTTTATTTTATTTAATGAATATTATTACGAATATTCATTCGAGGGCTTATGACTTCTTTATTTTATTAAATGAATATTATTACGAATATTCATTCGAGGGCTTATGACTTCTTTATTTTATTAAATGAATATTATTTTGAATATTCATTCGAGGGCTTATGACTTCTTTATTTTATTAAATGAATATTATTTTGAATATTCATTCGAGGACTTATGACTCCTTTTATTTTATTATTTGAATATTATTTGAATATTCATTCGAGGGCTTATGACTCCTTTATATTAATTATTGAATATTATTT
This sequence comes from Apium graveolens, assembly GCF_009905375.1. Taxonomy (NCBI): domain Eukaryota; kingdom Viridiplantae; phylum Streptophyta; class Magnoliopsida; order Apiales; family Apiaceae; genus Apium; species Apium graveolens. The sequence continues at coordinate 20,956,975 of NC_133657.1, read as the reverse complement.
GAATATTCATTCGAGGGCTTACGACTCAGTTTATATTATTTAATAAATATTATTTGAATATTCATTTGAGGATCTATGACTCCGATTATTTGCTGAGATATATTCTTTATTTTATTAAAGAATAAGGTGTCGATAATCAAACTTATCTTTGATTATTCAAATAAAGATAGTACGTTCGTATAAGTATATCTTTGGTTATTTAATACTCATTTCAAGTATAAGTTTTAAAACTTCTACTTCAATTATTTTTATAAAGATTATTCTTTATGGGAATATTATTTAAATAATAATATTCAGATAATTTCTAATATATTGGGACTGATTTATTTCATTAAATCAGCATTACTCCAAACACTCTTTAAAGTGTTTTCGAGTCTTCAAAATGATTTTTAAAAGTTAGAGCGGATCCCAAAATTCAGTTTTATATTTAAGATCTTCCTTTTAAAGGGGATTTAAATACTCGTTCAAAACTTGAGGGATCCGGCTTAGTGGTGTATTTTACATTCGCAACGAGGTTGCTGTTTTGAGAAAACATCTTGATTACTTGCCCATCGTTCGGGAAGTAAGTTCATCTATTTGAGTCGGCATAAGCAACATGGGCTCAGTGGGTGTCCATGAAAGTATAAGTGGCTCAGTGGGAGTCCATCAAATGCGTAAGTGGCTGAGTGGCAGTCCAACATAAGGTCCTATTGCGGCCAGGGTGATGACCAGTGGGGAATTCGTCCATCTACTAGTAGAAAAGGTTACTTATTGGTATCTTTGCCTGATCAGCAAGATATCAGGTTTATGCCAAGGTTTTCTCCTTTCCAAATTCATTGGATATTGCAACTCTGTTTATAATTTTCATAACAGAGGTTTTCAAGGAGTGTATGAAATGTATATATATAGGTGTATATATATATCGGGATTTAATGAAGTATCTCGTAACTTCATTATTTATAATGATATTCAAAGATTAAATCTATTTAAATCTTGTCTTGTAGTCTCATCTATGTGATGAACTTTTGAACTAATTATAACTTGAACGGTGGTAGTTCAAGTAGTATTTGGAAAAGATATAAGTATATTGGAGTATCTTGTAACTTCATCTTTTAAACTTATATCTAGTAAATGATTATCTTATGCATGACAAAGATTTTCAGAAAAATGTTGAGACAAGGTTAGATATATGAGATCACCTTGCAACGATATTTTTATACAGTTATACACTGGAACTCTGTGTATATTATGCATGGAAGAGGACTTCCAAGATTTTGAAAAGTATATATGTATATATACTGAATATTTTGCGACTTCATCGCATTAAGATATCAAACTTGGTTCATTTCTTTTGACCAAGACTTTTATGGTACTATGAGAAGGCTCATATATTGTAAATTATTATACATATTATTTTGGTGGGCTTGCTGCTCACCCTTGCTTTCTTCTTTCATCACACAACATCAGATAGACAAGATGAACAGGACCAAGCTCCCAATTCGCGAGCGAATAGGAAACGTTCTGCAGCTTCCTATAGGCATTGAAGTCGCTGTAGCTAAGGTGGGAACTACCAATAGACTAGGCTTCAACTTTTGATGTACCAGATTTATGTATACTTATGAATTGTAATAATGGCAAAGAAAATATAAATTTATTCAGAAAACCTTTTAAGGTGTATTGGCAGATAATTGTGGAATAAAGTGACCTGTGATTATTTTTGGATGTTCATCTCTGAGACTATAACGTGTGGTGTGTGTGTTTATTGTGGGGTCACAGTACAGAGTAGTTGATTAATTATTAAGATTGGGTGTTATTAAGGGAAATGGAACTTGTGACAACCCGGATCCCCGACCCCGGATTTGGGGGTGTTACAGAACAAATGGTTATGTATATATTCGTTAATTTCAGTTCAGATCAGTTTGTTTGTGATAAAATCACATTGTTAATTGCTCTATTAACACTTAAGAGAGTGTCATGAAGTTTATCGAACTTGAGAATTCATAATTTGCAATCGTGCAAGGACTAAACGAGGGGAAGACTTAAGCAAAGTAAGTAAGACAAATATCCGGAGATTCTCAAAATTTTCCAAGTAATATGCCCCCACAAGGAATAAGATTAGGGGCAAACCTTGAATGTGATAATCAGGGAGGTCGCAATTAAGATATAAAGAATCCGGAATATAATAAAGTGGAAAATGAAGATTTTAAATTAAAAGATAACCCCAATTATGGGGAGTAGGAAGAAATATTTAGACTAAGACAGCAGAAGTCGAGCGAGATAAGGAGACCCGAGACGGTACTCCTATACGGAAATTCATGAACCTGTCTAAACAGAACTTATATTTTATTCCCAACCACCACCTTGAGGAAACAATGTGGTGTGAAATCCTTTCATGACCTTTAAGTCGCTAAGCTCTCAGAGTTCCAAGGAACAGTTTGACCCAGTCGAGGCAAAGCCTGACTAAAGGAAATATAGGAATTATTTGAGATTCTAAATGATTGACGAAGCACAAAAGACTGTTTTTATCACTTACCCCCGTAAGAGAGAGGCCACCCGTTGGTGACATGCCAAGAAAGGCACAGAGCCAGAGGTTATAATAAACTGATTAAAGTTCAGACAATTGTTTTCGGGAAAGTACTTCCCAAGGTTATGGAGGTAGTGTAAAAGCTTTAGAGCCAGAACAAAAGCGGACGAGTATGATGAATTATGAATCTAAGTTGTAAAAGTTGTCAAGATTCGTTCTGAGGACACGAATCCAGAATGACGGGATGTTTGAAATCAATGCTTATGTTGTGTTGGTTCATGTAATGGTTGTAATGGAAACGAAAATAAAAGACTGAAAAGGGAAGGAGTATAAAGGGATATAAAGGAAATAGAGTTGAGAAGTGATAAGGGAGTTAGGTATGGGAAACCCTAAGAAACCCTTGCAATAAATATAGAGAAGTGTGTCATCATCAGCACGATGGTGACTGATCATGAGATAAATTCAAGGTTTGAAGGCGTAAGTGATACGTATAGTTAATTCCCTTGAAGTTGACAGTATTCGATGAAACTTTGAGATAGATCGATTGATTAATAAGGAAATGCGGATGGACTGAGGAGTCAAGAAAGTAAGAAATTAGGAAAATTGGATGAAGGAAGTGACCTTCAAGAATATGAAGTGTAAGACCGGTGGCTTGATACCCAAAAAGGGAGACGCCAGGTATGAAAGATATCCCAACATTGAGATGATTGTTGAGATAAACAACAAAAGTAAATAAGGAATTATTAAGAAGAAGTTCACGTTGAACACAACCAATATTTTCCAGAACATCCTTGTTATCGTTACCCAATTTAGGCAATAAAAGCGGATAACCGTTGTTATCTTTTGGAGGCCATATTGATTGACCTCATTTTGAATACAGATGTTATTGTGAAATTCAGCATATACTATCAAGGTGGGAATGGTTAAAGAAGACACCCTTATCAGGGATATATGACTTGATTATCCATGGAAGGATGCATGTACCTTTTAAAGGTGGAATTAAGGATAGAACATCGGTAACTTAAAATAAATCCTAGGGGAATGCATAAAGGTTGGCATTTCACCCTTAATAGGGATAGTATGAGTTTTGACAGTATGAATTGGAAAGGGTTAAGGTAACAACAACCTTTAAGAATCAGTGGAGAAATTTTTCAGAAGTATATAGACAATGGTTCTAGTATTAGTAAATGGTATTGTGATATGCCCTGTATCTAGGGAATACAGGAGGAACGATTGAAGGATAACCTTAGAGGTTTTATAAGGAAAAAGGTAATATTCAAAATTCTCAAGAATAGAAATGTGGATAAAGGAAATATGACGTAATTATAATGATGCCAAGTGGGGCACGTGTTGAACCATGAGAAAGTATGAATCGAACCAGTAAAGGTCGAAATTGTTCAGGGAAATTAGGGCCCAGGATAAAAGATGTTCTAAGTATGATTGAGAATCAGTCTTGACAGTGATTAGCCTCTAAAGACTGAGGCAATAACTAATGGAAAAATGGTAAAAAAAAAAAATTTTACTCATCTGATTTTAAGGAAAACATCTTCACTCAAGTAGTGATCGGAAATAGGGTAGAAAATTAGTGAAAGTGGTTAAAATGAAATTGACTGTAAGGAAATTTTACTATCAGGAAAGGCCAAAGAGGTGGCTGACACTTTAAATGTAAGAGGATAATTATAGGCGCTCGTGCGAGAGGAATACAGTGATGATAGTTAAAGCTGTGAAGGTTGTATTATGGTTTGGAAGATTGACATTCCTTCTGATGACTGTGCAATACCCAACCGTAATAGTAGTTGGTAAAGGTTTAATTCGTGTAATCGCCATGAGCGGGCTATCTATCTCAAAAGATCCTATCTTGAGATAAGCCAGGACCATGTTTCAAAAAGGACTAGATGAACCCTTGAGTTAAGTCTTCTATTTAGGGCGTATGATTAAGAATGGTATTAACCTGCTATCGTTGCTTTGATTGAAACTCTTCTGCAATTTTATATGCTTCATGTCATGTATTTATGTCAGGATCAGGAGTGTTCTTCATGAATTATGAATGGTGATTATGTTAACTCCTTAGAAGAATTCTATACTACATGTATGGACTCCGTATGGTTAGATATTAAGATTTCATGGAAAGTGAGTGACGACAGTAGGTCAGTGGTGGACCATAGTAATGCAGCAATGATTCTGCGAGTAATGAGCTGTTTACAACCGTGAGAGTTGTATTGGAATGGATGTTGAGATTGAGTACCACTAATCGGGTCGTGGTAGTGTATAAGTTATCATTGATAGACTAATTAAGTAGAGTATCTACCTATTGAATATTTATTCTTTCTTATCAATAGAGAGCCGTATTATTATACGAGGAAGGTTGCGGTGCAAGCATAGAATTCTAGTAACGATGATGTCTAGAATGAGATCCCAGGTTCGATTTTCGATGTCGAGGGAGTTTCAAAGGTGATTGTGTATAAGCTCGAGGATGAGCATGGGTCCATAGAATGATGGACGGAATAGCAAAAATATTTAGGCATGTGAAATACGATACTATAATACTTGATGTTGATATAAACCATATATGTTTTGTTCTCCTATGACAAACCTCTATAGTTCAGAGGTAGATTCCAAGCCAGATATTTTATGGCAATAATTTTTTTTTTTACGAATATACAATTCTCTTCAGTTCGTTCTTTTCTCTTCTTTTCATTTCATATAAACTGAGAAGAACAACCCTTCCAGAAGGGGAGGTATTGCCGAATGACTATCTATCTGTATGATAGAAGCTGAGTAGGATACCATCTATTGTTTAATTGCTTGTCAAGTACTAAAGGCCGGCCACCTTCTGTACTAACTATGCAATAGAACAAGTGTTCATGATCATAGTGATCTCTCAATAAATTCTTTTACTTTTATACGAAGGACCAAGCTTTCAAAGATGGAGGCAGCTAGAGATGAAGTGGTACCAAGTAAGATGGTATTCCGATTCTAACGCGTCCGTGATACTAAGGTTGACGCGATTATTAAGAGGTTATAAAACTCTAGCGAGTAAAGGTATATCTAGAATAGTATCATGTACGGAAGATAGTAACGATTACGAACTGGAAAAGAATGGGTATTGAGAAGCAAAATCTATAGTGCTAGAAGCTATGATGAAATTCTGTGCAATAGACTTGAAAGAAATTGGAATGATCACTTAACACGGATTGAGTTTTCTTACGACAATAGATCATATGTCATTATCAAGATATCGCCTTATGAGATCCTTGAGGGAAGACAATGTCGATCTCCCTTATGTTAGGATGAAGTTGTAGAGCACAAGATGCTCGGACCAGCAGTGGTCCAAAGGACCAAGGATATAATAGATCTAATCAGAAGACGACTGGTAGTAGCCCAAGATGGATATAAAAGTATGCTGATTTGACAATGAAAGGACAAGGAGTATGAAGTAGGGGACCTAGTGTTGTGAAAGATATCCCCTTGGAAAGCCTTGGAAAGGATTGATGAGGTTCGGAAAGAAAGAAAAGCTAAGTCCACGATTTGTTGGACCCTTGGAGATATTAAGACGTATTGGGAAGTTAGCATATGAGCTAGCCCTATCCTCGAACCTGTAGCAAGTTCATAACGTGTTTCACATATCAATGTTAAGGAAGTGTAATCCGGATGCCAGACAAATAAGGGCATATGAGCGCATAGACATGCAACCAGGCGTAACCTATATGGAGCAACCAGGAAGGGTTATAATTGGAAAGGGATTAAGTGCTTAGGAGTAGGGTTATCAAACTAGACCAAGTTTGGTGGTAGAACCACCATGTGGGAAAAATTGACTTGGGAGTTAGAAAGTGCAATGCTAGAAAAGTATCCCCAACGGTTTTCTATCTGATTCCGGGACGAAATCCTTTTAAGGAGGGGAGACTGTAATAACCCCAATTTTTGGAATTTTTAAAACACGGATGAATAGTAACTTTTGCTGACAATGCTGATTAAGGAAAATTATCAGACCACGTTATATAGGAGTACTGTTATGGAAATTCTAAGATCGTATTAGTATTCCATAAATTAAATGAGTGTATGTAAAGGTCATTAGAATTCGGATCCGGACACTTTGATTTTTCCCGAAAATCCACCAGATACCGAAAGAATTGAGTATAAGGTAACATGATTAAAAGGATTTAAATTCAAGGGTTATAAGAGAGGATCATAAAAGGAATATAAAATATTGAGAAAGGTTTAGGGGAACCCAAGTAATAAGATCCCGGATATGATCTCTCAAACGATCAACGAGAATGAATAATAAACGAGTCGTAAAGCAATTAAACGACTAAGGATCAAGCTTGGGCAAGTAGCTAGGGGATTAGCAAGGATAATACAAGTATTAAAGCACCTAATTAACAAGGATTAAGCTTAATGAAAAGCTTCCACCATAAGAAGAGGACAAGTGGCAAGAGTGATGCAAGTGGTGACATAGGCTTGCTTACATCACTTTCCACTAACTAACCAAGAGTTAGCCAAACAAATATCCACCTACCATTCCATTTACACCACAAAATAAGTCAACACAAGCAAGCTTTTTTCTCCCCCATTTTCATTGCTCTCGGCCAAAACAGAACCAGCACATTAAAACTGCTGTATCTCCTTCATTTCTCACTCAAATGTTGTGTTCTACAGCTCGTTGGAAAGGTATTGAGATGGCCTACAACTCTTGTTCACAAGTCGCATCCAAATAAGCATGGTCAGACCCTCATTTTTACAGTTCTTTAAATCGGACTTTTAGAAACTTCAAAGCCTAACTTTGTGTTCTTGATTTCTTTGGAAAGATCAAGCTTGTAGGAGGCTCCATAAGGCTTCCTAGTAACTTTCCACCCTTCAAGAAAGGTATAAATCTTCACACCCTTTATTAATAAGTTTGAATGTTGAAGTTTGGAGATGGTTTGGATGGATGAGTAGTAATTTGAATGATAAGCATGATTCGAGCTTAATTGTTAAGTAGTTTAGTTGAATTTGGAGATGTTATAATATATGATTGGATTGAGATCCTTGAGCTTATTATGACTTAAATCAGTAGCATTGATGTGTATCTTGAGTTGTTGTTGATTGGTAGTTGGATTGATATGATTTAGAATGGTAAAAAATTTGGAAATCGCGTAAACATAGCCGTCGTATTGTCCGATTTACTTTAGACTGCTTTTGTTCATAACATTAGGATCCGAGAACTCCCTGCTAGGTTTTGACCATTGCAAGTTTTAGATAGTTCATATTACGAGCTTCGTTTTGATATGTGGTTCGTTTGATTCCGATGTACGGTTTAGGAGAAACGGCCGTTTTAAGTAACGACGTTTCGCGAACGAAACATTACCCCTCGCCTTACTTTGAAACATAGGTTAAAGACCTTAAATGACTAATTGGAGTATGAAACATTTATGGTAAGTGTGTTAGGAAGTTGGTAAGACACTCGCGAAGGAATCGCCTTAAAACTCGTAAAAGTTAAATTATTAAAAATGGTGGAGCCGAGGGTACTCGAGTGACTTAAGAGAACCAGCGAGCGCAAAACGAGCGTTAGAGTCTGAGTTGGTTAGAGTATAGATTTACAAGTGACTTTGGTTTAATTCCAACTTACTTGTTGCTTATAGTTTACCAGACTCGTCCCGAGCCATTTGTAACCCCCAGTCGCTCAGGCAAGTTTTCTACCCGTTATACTGTTGTTGTGATGTATATGTGTATATGCATGATCTTGTGATAAATGCATATTTGTTATTAGCAAATTCTTGCGATATATTGTAGCATGTGATATGGTATATATGCATGCCTGTTTCGTATTCTTGATTTATATATCTGTTGGTTCAAATGCTTATTCGTTGCATAATACCTATGCTAGAGATAAGCGGTATTTGCGTATACCCTTAGTATAGAGGATCAAAAGGTGAACTTTTTCTAAAACCGGGAGGCGAGGCACCCGAGTATAATATATATTTATATATATATATATTGATATAGTTTTTAAAACTATTAATCGAATAAGGTTTATTCGACAACTTTATTTTATTTAATAAATATTATTACGAATATTCAATCGAGGGCTTATGACTCCTTTATTTTATTTAATGAATATTATTACGAATATTCATTCGAGGGCTTATGACTCCTTTATTTTATTAAATGAATATTATTACGAATATTCATTCGAGGGCTTATGACTTCTTTATTTTATTTAATGAATATTATTACGAATATTCATTCGAGGGCTTATGACTTCTTTATTTTATTAAATGAATATTATTACGAATATTCATTCGAGGGCTTATGACTTCTTTATTTTATTAAATGAATATTATTTTAAATATTCATTCGAGGGGTTATGACTTCTTTATTTTATTAAATGAATATTATTTTGAATATTCATTCGAGGACTTATGACTCCTTTTATTTTATTATTTAAATATTATTTGAATATTCATTCGAAGGCTTATGACTCCTTTATATTATTTATTGAATATTATTTGAATATTCATTTGAGGGCTTACGACTCAGTTTATATTATTTAATGAATATTATTTAAATATTCATTTGAGGATCTATGACTCCGATTATTTGCTGAGATATATTCTTTATTTTATTAAAGAATAAGGTGTCGATAATCAAACTTATCTTTGATTATTCAAATAAAGATAGTACTTTCGTATAAGTATATCTTTGGTTATTTAATACTCATTTCAAGTATAAGTTTTAAAACTTCTACTTCAATTATTTTTATAAAGATTATTATTTATGAGAATATTATTTAAATAATAATATTCAGATAATTTCTAATATATTGGGACTGATTTATTTCATTAAATCAGCATTACTCCAAACACTTTTTAAAGTGTTTTCGAGTCTTCAAAATGATTTTTAAAAGTTAGAGCGGATCCCAAAACTCATTTTTATATTTAAGATCTTCCTTTTAAAGGGGATTTAAATACTCGTTCAAAACTTGAGGGATCCGGCTCAGTGGTGTATTTTACATTCGCAACGAGGTTGCTGTTTTGAGAAAATATCTTGATTACTTGCCCATCGTTCGGGAAGTAAGTTCATCTATTTGAGTCGGCATAAGCAACATGGGCTCAGTGGGCGTCCATGAAAGTGTAAGTGGCTCAGTGGGAGTCCATCAAATGCGTAAGTGGCTGAGTGGCAGTCCAGCATAAGGTCCTATTGCGGCCAGGGTGATGACCAGTGGGGAATTCGTCCATCTACTAGTAGAAAAGGTTACTTATTGGTATCTTTGCCTGATCAGCAAGATATCAGGTTTATGCCAAGGTTTTCTCCTTTCCAAATTCATTGGATATTGCAACTCTGTTTATAATTTTCATAACAGAGTACAGTACAGAGTAGTTGATTAATTTTTAAGATTGGGTGTTATTAAGGGAAATGGAACTCGTGACAACCCGGATCCCCGACCCCGGATTTGGGGGTGTTACAATTAATCTCAAATCAATTATCACAAATCTAGAATAAATTCGACATGAACTTTTTTTATTTTTGCAATAATTAGAATCAAATGCTAAACGCGATTTGAGATTAAGTTCTAGGGATTTTGATTCGCTAGATTGTTACACAAGAACAAGATAAAGATTTCTAGTTGATTGGATTTAACTTTACAATCTAGAAATTGATCTTGAAGTTGCAGATGAGATGAAATATTTGTGTCTGCTTCTTTTTCTTTGTTCTCGAGTTCTGTGTTCTTGATTGGATTATGTGAATGAATGCTTCTTCTTCTTTTAATCAATTCAGCCGAATGAAATGAACTGGAATGACAATCCCATAGCTGGTAGGACTTTCGGTGAGACTATCCTTTGAACTAGCAAGACAATCTCAATAGCTAGCAAGACTTTCGGTATGACAATCAAATGAATTAGCAAGACTATCAGAATAAACTAGCAAGACAATCCTCCTCCCAGTGTAACTTTCGGTGAGACTATTGTTTGTACTAGCATGACTTTCGGTATGACTATTGATTGTCATACCGATTGTCATACTAGTACAATCAGTTTGACTTGCTGAATTTAAATGAATTTTAATCCAATTTAAATTCTGAAAATTCCTAAAATTAATTCAGAATTAATTAATCAATTAATTCAATAAATAAATAAATTATTCTTCGCAGATATAATTTATTTTCTTAATTAAATTAGATGACTTAATTAATTAATAGAGAATTAATTCTAGTCTTCAACAACACCCATCCTTCTCCAAATCTTCTGAAAATCACTGAAAATTATGAATCAATTCCACCACTTCAATGTTGACACTCGATGTACTGTCTGGTTCATGAGTGACTAACTTCCGTGACGTTTCTTCATGTCTTGACTTTGACACTTTGATTTTCTTCAGATTAAATCCTAGTAATTAATGATACTCTGACGAGATCTCTGTCACTTGATTAAATCCACGATCTTGATTTATATCACTGAGGCATGATCAACTTCTTGAACTTCTTCCAGTGAATTAACTCCTTAAGTCTGTAGATGAACCTTGTTTCTGAATCCTTTGACATATATTACTTTGCGAGATCTCTCTGACGGTCGATCCACTATTTACTTATTACATTCTTATTTGAGTTGAGTTGAATCCTCGAATATACAAATAGGCCTATGACATATGACTTACAATCTCCCCCTATTTGTTTGTTAGACAATAACACACAAATACCTAGAGGATAACTCAACTAACAAATAAGAAAAAGATATAAACAGAAATGCAAAGTAAATAGTAGAAAAGTTCTGGACTAGATTTAACATTTTCCAGATTCCAAGTAGATGTTCCTCTAGACTGAACATATCTTCAAGTAGTTCCATCTTCATTTGTACAACCACATTTCCTGTTGAGAAGCCCATATATCTTTTGCTTCTCCCCCTATGAGAATCAACTGATTAAAGAAGATCACCTTCGTTTACCACCTCTCCCGTACAATAGGATCCGCAGATAAAAGCCAATGGTACTCCCCGTTTGAAAACAGCTTCTTCCCTTACTAGAAAATCACCTTGTGTTTACCACCTCTCCCGTACAATAGGATCCGTAGTTACAAACAACAATGGTGTGGTGTAGTGTACAAGTAGGATCTTTTTCTTACTCCCTGCTATTTCTCCCCCTTAGTTGAGGAATCCTCCAAACTATTACTTAAGCTTTTATCTCCCCCTTAAAGAAGGAATGTATGCCGTCGTCTGAAGGAGTTCTCATATTCACTTGGTTGGAAAAGAAATAACAAGTAGTTTCTCTTTCTTCCTTACTGTGAGTGTGTGATTCTGTTTAGTGTACCTTACATGTGTTTCACTCTTCTCTCCACTCGTGTTTACACTCTTTCTCACAAGTGTATCACTCCTCTCATAGCTCCATATTCCAGCTGTACCTGCAAGGAAAATCACCTTAGCCATCCTTAAGGAGGTCACAGGTGGTGCAATGGGAGTTCGCAAATCCCCATCCTTGTTAAACTCGTCAGATGAATCTGAGTCATAATCTACAAGTTGCTAGTTTCCCTTTTAGGGTTCCAGATTTGAATTCTGGGAAGGTAAACAATGATCCAACGAATTTAGCATAAAGATCAAAGTTCCCTTCTAATATATGTGAAGACATTTCCTTGTGACTCATCAGGTAATATCTGAATCATTGTCAACAAGTTGCCGATCTGCGCCTATGTCAGATCCACTATCCGCAGATGCATCCAGGGAATTTAAGCCTGGGGAGGTAGACACTGACCACTGACATATGGCTTTTGGATCAGTATCCTCTCCTAACACCTATAAAGGCAATTCGTCCATTAACGAACCTTGAACAATCGAATTTGACCTTAAAATGGTCAAAACTCTTGTTTCCGTCAACTCATCCTTTGTGTGTTTAACCTTTCCTTGTGCATTAAGAATTGTTTATATTTGAGGTGGTGACACTACATCGGATACCCTGGCCGACAGACAAATTTCAATAGACGCACCCTGTTGAGAGAATGAATCTAGTAACTGTTTTTGTGCCTTTTCAACCATTACATCTTTTTGAGAAGATGTATGGGGGTTAGCAGTTGTCTCGGTTTAAATACTACTCATCTATGTAGGAGACAGAGCTACTGGGTTGACTACAGAACCTTCCTTATGTGGTGCACTAAGGCACTATCTCCCTCACGCTCATTCATACTATATTTAGTGGTAAGAGAGTGTTGGTTGGTTCTGTTTTTGTGTTTGTCTTTACAGTCTGGGATAGACGTTGTGGGTTTTCAACCTCATGACTGTCAATGAAAGAAAGTCATTGGAGACTGAACATGTAACACATAACATATGGTAATAGAGAGAAAATGATTTACAATAGTGATTTCAAAAGATTTTACATGAAATAAGAAATCACTAATGTAGAAAGAAGTTTGATTTTGTTTTTCAATATGAATGAGTCTTTGATAAAACATTGATCACTTAGGGTAAAGTCTAAGTAATTCTCATTCATGTCAAAAGCTTACAAATATCTGCAACATAATGTTAACAACATATCATTGACCGATACTTGTCAAGTACTTTAGATACTAATTGTTATGTTGCATAATATTTAAAATAAAATAAAAATAAAATAAAATAAATAAAAAAATAACACAATACAAATAATAATAATAAAAACAAATATCAATGAATTAAATACCAAATATCTATCAACAAGATATCAACATTCAATTTCATATATCATACAATATTTACAATTACAAAAATAAATACAAATAAAAACTTATATAAATATAGCAAAAATATAGAAACTATTTACAAGTTCAAGATAACATTACCAGCTTGCGAACAGCCATATCCCTCGGATAAACCTTTGCTGTTATCTCCAAAGGTAATCATGGGGCCAGCTTTCTCAACCACATTTGATAGCAGGGCTCTATCTCCGGTCATATGTCTTGATGATCCACTGTCAAGAATCCACACTACCGGTTATACCTGTTTAATGCCCTGCACTACAAATGGATTAGACCTTCTTCAGAACCCAAACTTGGTTGGGCCCGGTATACTTGTAGAATTGTCCTTTGTCAGGCAAAACAACATTTTTAATTTTAATGGTCTCAACTTTCTCAATGACTGAACATTTGACCTTATAAATAGCCTTAACAAATTTATGTTTAGGCTTAGGCACAAATGTCTCCTTTCTAGCCTTAAAAGGACTAGCAGTCTTATACCTATCATTCTTCTTGTTATTCACATGCTGACGAGGAGTAGTCTTATCATTAGAAACATGCTTACCATTAAAATAAGCATACATCATATTAAAAGCACAAGACATACAATTAGCAATACTACATGCTCTATGAGAGTGATTAACATCAGGCAATTTATGCATGGTAGACATGACATTATTGTTATCCAACTCATGTGTGTCTGAGTTAATCTCAGTTGCTTTCACAACTTTGACTGGAACTTTCGACTCACATGACTTGGAAACAATCTTCTCATAAGCATGATCCTCAGCACGTATTTCTTCTTGAATAACAGAAGAGGTCGCATCAAATGGTTCAGCAATTGATGCTTTATAGAGGGGTTCATCAACACCCTTAAGCACATGTGGTACTTTCCTCTCTTTAGCACAGACATGAGGAGGGGAGTTTATGCCTAATTCTCCAATAGCAGCATTGTAATCATAACCTATTCCAGATGTTTGATTAACAGCTTGCTTACTGTAGAACTCTTTAGCCTTCGAACAAGAATTGAAGTAGGCTCTAACCTTAGTCTCAAGACCGGTGATCTTGTCTTTGAGAATAGTTTTGAGTTTTCTATAACAGTCAACTCTATTCTCTAGAAAAGATACCTGTTATTTTAATTTATCTTGATTAATGTGCACAAGTCTTAATTCATTGACCTCTTTCTCAAGGTCTGTGATCTGTAAACTTAACAGTTCATTATCACGACGTGCACAATCTAAGTTACCTCTTAGATGATAAATCATTTCAGCATCAGAAAGTTTTACCTCTATTCTTGACGATGAAGCTTTTCCATCAATAGCCATAAGAGCAAGATTTCCTTCTTCTTCATCTTCACTGTCAGTATCATCCCAGCTTCTTCCCTTTGCCAGATAAGCCCTTTCAGAGTTCTTTCTTACTTGCTTTGGCTTCCTACATTCTGTGGCAAAGTGTCCCAACTCATTGCAGTTATAACATCTAATGGTGCTTCGATCAACCATCCCTGTTTTGTACCCACCACTGCTGGTGTTAGAGGATGAAGATCCACCTTTCTGGAATTTGTTGTAGTTGGACTTGTACTTAAGCTTGGGATTCCTCCTGAATCTGACATTAGAGAATCTCTTGACAATTTGGGCCATTGATTCATCTTCCAATTGCTCCAGCTCTTCCAAGGAATAAAAATCATCACTTGATTGATTTGTAGTAGGAGGATCATATTCTGCTACTAACTCATTTTCCTCACCCTTGGAAAACTGTACCATTCTTTCTAACTGTTGAGATTATTGTTGTTGTTGACCTTCAGCTACAAGTGCAGTAGATGTGCTGACCATTCTATCCTTGCCGTAGACTTCCTTCTGTTGAATCTGCTCCAACTCATAGGTTTTTAACACTCCATAGAGCCTGTCCAAAGAAATCTCACTCAGATCTCTAGCTTCTCTAATGACAGTGATTCTATGTTCAAGATGAGCTGGCAGTGTTAAAAGGAACTTTTTGTTGACCTCCCTGATTGAATAATACTTTCCATTGATGTTCAGGTTGTTGATCAACGCATTGTACCTCTCAAACACTTCAGTAATTCCTTTTCCTGGATTTGATTTGAAATGTTCATATTCAGAGGTTAGGATTTCCAACTTGTTCTCCCTAACTTCCTCTGTACCTTCATTAATTACCTCAATAGTTTCCCACATGTGTTTAGAATTTTTACAGTTCATCACATGTCTGTTCATCAAAGGATCAAGGGAATCAATTAATATTAATTGAAGGCTGGCATCCAAGGAGGCTTCTTCCTTCTCAGCGGGAGTAAAATCTTCGGGCTCTTTTGGATAGGTTCTAGCTTTAGTAGTCACCACACCATCTATTATTACCTCCGGTTCAATAACCATCGGAGTTTTTATACCCTTCTTTAACAAGATTGAATATTTGGGATTTGTAACTTGTAAAAATAAGAGCATCTTCTTCTTCCACATAATATAATTCTCTTTATCAAATTGTGGAATTTTAACGGTTCCAACTTTTTGTGAAGTAATTATGAATTTTTGAATGAATAAAAATTCAAAGAGTTGAAAAATCACAAAAGTCTAGGATCTTGATTTGTTCGTTAATCAGAAGGCTCTTATACCAATTGTTAGGTCCCAATGTGTTTGTAGAAGGGGGGTTGAATACAAACAGTACCAAATAATCGAATAAATGCGGAATAAAAAATGTGAAGCAAAATTCAAGTTAAATAAAAATATTATTAAACTTGAAAGGTGTTACAACAACTGTATCGATTATAAGGTATTAATCTCAAATCAATTATCACAAATCTAGAATAAATTCGACATGAACTTTTTCTATTCTTGCAATAATTAGAATCAAATGCTAAACGCGATTTGAGATTAAGTTCTAGGGATTTTGATCCGCTAGATTGTTACACAAGAACAAGATAAAGATTTCTAGTTGATTGGATTTAACTTTACAATCTAGAAATTGATCTTGAAGTTGCAGATGAGATGAAATATTTATGTCTGCTTCTTTTTCTTTGTTCTCGAGTTCTGTGTTCTTGATTGGATTATGTGAATGAATGCTTCTTCTTCTTTTAATCAATTTAGCCGAATGAAATGAACTGGAATGACAATCCCATAGCTCGTAGGACTTTCGGTGAAACTATCCTTTGAACTAGCAAGACAATCTCAACAGCTAGCAAGACTTTTGGTATGACAATCAAATGAACTAGCAAGACTATCAGAATAAACTAGCAAGACAATCCTCCTCCCAGTGTAACTTTCGGTGAGACTATTGTTTGTACTAGCATGACTTTCGGTATGACTATTGATTGTCATACCGATTGTCATACTAGTACAATCAGTTTGACTTGCTGAATTTAAATGAATTTTAATCCAATTTAAATTCTGAAAATTCCTAAAATTAATTCAGAATTAATTAATTAATTAATCAATTAATTCAATTAATAAATAAATTATTTTTCGCAGATATAATTTATTTTCTTAATTAAATTAGATGACTTAATTAATTAATAGAGAATTAATTCTAGTCTTCAACAGCACCCATCCTTCTGCAAATCTTCTGAAAATCACTGAAAATTATGAATCAATTCCACCACTTCAATGTTGACACTCGATGTACTTTCTGGTTCATGAGTGACTAACTTCCGTGACGTTTCTTCATGTCTTGACTTTGACACTTTGATTTTCTTCAGATTAAATCCTTGTAATTAATGATACTCTGACGAGATCTCAGTCACTTAATTAAATCCACGATCTTGATTTATATCACTGAGGCATGATCAACTTCTTGAACTTCTTCCAGTGAATTAACTCCTCAAGTCTGTAGATGAACCTTGTTTCTGAATCCTTTGACAGATATTACTTTGCGAGATCTCTCTGACGGTCAATCCACTATTTAATTATTACATTCTTATTTGAGTTGAGTTGAATCCTCGAATATACAAATAGGCCTATGACATATGACTTACACTGTGCTACAAACTTATCATTATATAAGCTACTCACTCGATGAATAATAAATTGCTCATCCGTCGGTACTCAAACTGAGTTATCCGTCGGGACAATAATTCTTATCCTTCGAGTGCTACATTATTTCACTAAGTAAAATCTACTTAGATGTTTTGTTTAGGTAATTATCAAGTGCACAACATATTCACAACAATGATGTTAACATGTCAATTGTACCAATATATGGTGGCAAGTGACTCTTATAGGGTGCAAAATGACTCTAATATAGTGAAGAGTGACTTACATGGTTGATTTGAGCAAAAATGTGGCCCAAAATTGACTCGTACAAAAGTGGTACAAAGAGGTGGTTAAAGGATTTTAAATTGCATGTACATGATGTTAACATGTCAATTGTACCAATATATGGTGGAAAATGATTCTTATAGGGTGAAAAGTGACTATAATATGGTGAAGCGTGACTTACATGGTTGATTAGAGCCAATATATGGCCCAAAATTGACTCGTATAAAAGTGGTACTAAGAGGTGGTTAAAGGTTGTTAAATTGTATGTATATTAAGTTAACATGTCAATTGTACCAATATATGGTGGCAAGTGACTCTTATAGTGTGCATTGTGACTCTAATATGGAGAAGAGTGACTTACATGGTTGATTAGAGCCAAAGTGTGGCCCAAAATTGACTCGTATTAATGTGGTACTAAGAGGTGGTTAAAGGAAGTCAAATTGATTGTATATGATGTTAAAAGGTCAATTGTACCAATATATGGTGGCAAGTGACTCTTATAGGGTGAAAAGTGACTCTAATATGGTGAAGAGTGACTTACATGGTTGATTAGAGTAAAAGTGTGGCCCAAAATTGACTCGTATAAATGTGGTACCAACAGGTGGTTAAAGGAAGTCAAATTTCATGTATATGATGTTACAAGGTCAATTGTACCAATATATGGTGGTAAGTGACTCTTATATGGCACAAAGTGACTTTAATATGGTGAAGAGTGACTTACATGGTTGATTAAAGCCAAAATATGGCCTAAAATTGACTCGTATAAAAGTGGTACCAAGAGGTGGTTAAAGGATGTCAAATTGCATGTATATAATGTTAACATGTCAATTTTACCAATATATGGTGGCAAGTGACTCTAATAGGGTACAAAGTGACTCTAATATGGTGAAGAGTGACTTACATGGTTGATTAGAGCCAAACTGTGGCCCAAAATTGACTCGTACAAAAGTAATACCAAGAGGTGGTCAAAGGATGTTAAATTACATGTATATGATGTTAACATCTCAATTGTACCAATATATGGTGTAATATGACTCTTATAGGGTGCAAAGTGACTCTAATATGGTAAACTGTGACTTACATGGTTGATTAGAGCCAAAATATGGTCCAAAATTGACTCGTATAACAGTGGTACCAAGAGGATGTTAAAGGATGTTAAATTGCATTTATATGATGTTAACATGTCAATTGTACCAATATATGGTGGAATGTGACTCTTATAGGGTGCAAAGTGACTCTAATATGGTGAAGAGTGACTTACATGGTTGATTAGAGCCAAAATGTGGCCCAAAATTGACTCGTATAAATGTGGTACCAACAGGTGGTTAAAGGAAGTCGAATTGCATGTATATGATGTTAAAAGGTCAATTGTACCAATATATGGTGGCAAGTGACTCTTATAGGGTGCAATGTGAATCTAATATGGTGAAGAGTGACTTACATGGTTGATTGGAGCCAAAATGTGGCCTAAAATTGACTCGTACAAATGTGGTACCAGGAGGTGGTTAAAGGATGTTAAATTGCATGTATATGACGTCAACATATCAATTGTACCAATATATGGTGGCAAATGACTCTAATAGGGTGCAAAGTGACTCGAATATAATGAAAAGTAACTTACATGGTTGATTAGAGCCAAAATGTAACCTAAAATTGACTCGTATAAAAGTGGTACCAAGAGGTGGTTAAAGGATGTCAAATTGCATGTATATAATGTTAACATGTCAATTGTACCAATATATGGTGGCAAGTGACTCTAATATGATACAAAGTGACTCTAATATGGTGAAGAGTGACTTACATGGTTGATTAGAGCCAAACTGTGGCCCAAAATTGACTCGTACAAAAGTAATACCAAGAGGTGGTTAAAGGATGTTAAATTGCATGTATA
This sequence comes from Apium graveolens, assembly GCF_009905375.1. Classification (NCBI taxonomy): domain Eukaryota; kingdom Viridiplantae; phylum Streptophyta; class Magnoliopsida; order Apiales; family Apiaceae; genus Apium; species Apium graveolens. The sequence goes on along the minus strand of NC_133657.1, from coordinate 20,937,656 downwards.
TGATGTTAACATCTCAATTGTACCAATACATGGTGTAATGTGACTCTTATAGGGTGCAAAGTGACTCTAATATGGTGAAGTGTGACTTACATGGTTGATTAGAGCCAAAATATGGTCAAAAATTGACTCGTATAACAGTGGTTCCAAGAGGATGTTAAAGGATGTTAAATTGCATGTATATGATGTTAACATGTCAATTGTACCAAAATATGGTGGAACGTGACTCTTATAGGGTGCAAAGTGACTCTAATATGGTGAAGAGTGACTTACATGGTTTATTAGAGCCAAAATGTGGCCCAAAATTGACTCGTATAAATGTGGTACCAACATGTGGTTAAAGGAAGTCAAATTGCATGTATATGATGTTAAAAGGTCAAATGTACCAATATATGGTGGCAAGTGACTCTTATAGGGTGCAAAATGACTCTAATATAGTGAAGAGTGACTTACATGGTTGATTTGAGCAAAAATGTGGCCCAAAATTGACTCGTACAAAAGTGGTACAAAGAGGTGTTTAAAGGATGTTAAATTGCATGTACATGATGTTAACATGTCAATTGTACCGATATATGGTGGAAAATGACTCTTATAGGGTGCGAAGTGACTATAATATGGTGAAGCGTGACTTACATGGTTGATTAGAGCCGATATATGGCGCAAAATTGACTCTTATAAAAGTGGTACCAAGTGGTGGTTAAAGGTTGTTAAATTGTATGTATATTAAGTTAACATGTCAATTGTACCAATTTTTGGTGGCAAGTGACACTTATAGTGTGCATTGTGACTCTAATATGGAGAAGAGTGACTTATATGGTTGATTAGAGTAAAAGTGTGGTCCAAAATTGACTCGTATAAATGTGGTACCAACAGGTGGTTAAAGGAAGTCAAATTTCATGTATATGATGTTACAAGGTCAATTGTACCAATATATGGTGGCAAGTGACTCTTATATGGCACAAAGTGACTTTAATATGGTGAAGAGTGACTTACATGGTTGATTAAAGCCAAAATATGGCCTAAAATTGACTCGTATAAAAGTGGTACCAAGAGGTGGTTAAAGGATGTCAAATTGCATGTATATAATTTTAACATGTCAATTTTACCAATATATGGTGGCAAGTGACTCTAATAGGGTACAAAGTGACTCTAATATGGTGAAGAGTGACTTACATGGTTGATTAGAGCCAAACTGTGGCCCAAAATTGACTCGTACAAAAGTAATACGAAGAGGTGGTTAAAGGATGTTAAATTGCATATATATGATGTTAACATCTCAATTGTACCAATATATGGTGTAATATGACTCTTATAGGGTGCAAAGTGACTCTAATATGGTGAAGTGTGACTTACATGGTTGATTAGAGCCAAAATATGGTCCAAAATTGACTCGTATAACAGTGGTACCAAGAGGATGTTAAAGGATGTTAAATTGTATTTATATGATGTTAACATGTCAATTGTACCAATATATGGTGGAACGTGACTCTTATAGGGTGCAAAGTGACTCTAATATGGTGAAGAGTGACTTACATGGTTGATTAGAGCCAAAATGTGGCCCAAAATTGACTCGTATAAATGTGGTACCAACAGGTGGTTAAAGGAAGTCGAATTGCATGTATATGATGTTAAAAGGTCAATTGTACCAATATCTGGTGGCAAGTGACTCTTATAGGGTGCAAAGTGAATCTAATATGGTGAAGAGTGACTTACATGGTTGATTAGAGCCAAAATGTGGCCTAAAATTGACTCGTACAAATGTGGTACCAAGAGGTGGTGAAAGGATGTTAAATTACATGTATATGACGTCAACATATCAATTGTACCAATATATGGTGGCAAGTGACTCTAATAGGGTGCAAAGTTACTCGAATATGGTGAAAAGTAACTTACATGGTTGATTAGAGCCAAAATGTGGCCTAAAATTGACTCATATAAAAGTGGTACCAAGAGGTGGTTAAAGGATGTCAAATTGCATGTATATAATGTTAACATGTCAATTTTACCAATATATGGTGGAACGTGACTCTTATAGGGTGCAAAGTGACTCTAATATGGTGAAGAGTGACTTACATGGTTGATTAGAGCCAAAATGTGGCCCAAAATTGACTCATATAAATGTGGTACCAACAGGTGGTTAAAGGAAGTCAAATTGCATGTATATGATGTTAAAAGGTCAATTGTACCAATATATGGTGGCAAGTAACTCTTATAGGGTGCAAAATGACTCTAATATAGTGAAGAGTGACTTACATGGTTGATTTGAGCAAAAATGTGGCCCAAAATTGACTCGTACAAAAGTGGTACAAAGAGGTGGTTAAAGGATGTTAAATTGTATGTACATGATGTTAACATGTCAATTGTACCAATATATGGTGGAAAATGACTCTTATAGGGTGCGAAGTGACTATAATATGGTGAAGCGTGACTTACCTGGTTGATTAGAGCCGATATATGGCCCAAAATTGACACGTATAAAAGTGGTACCAAGAGGTGGTTAAAGGTTGTTAAATTGTATGTATATTAAGTTAACATGTCAATTGTACCAATGTATGGTGGCAAGTGACACTTATAGTGTGCATTGTGACTCTAATATGGAGAAGAGTGACTTACATGGTTGATTAGAGCCAAAGTGTGGCCTAAAATTGACTTGTATTAATGTGGTACCAAGAGGTGGTTAAAGGAAGTCAAATTGATTATATATGATGTTAAAAGGTCAATTGTACCAATATATGGTGGCAAGTGACACTTATAGGGCGCAAAGTGACTCTAATATGGCGAAGAGTGACTTACATGGTTGATTATAGTAAAAGTGTGTCCCAAAATTGACTCGTATAAATGTGGTACCAACAGGTGGTTAAAGAATGTCAAATTTCATGTATATGATGTTACAAGGTCAATTGTACCAATATATGGTGGCAAGTGACTCTTATATGGCACAAAGTGACTTTAATATGGTGAAGAGTGACTTACAGGGTTGATTAAAGCCAAAATGTGGCCTAAAATTGACTCGTATAAAAGTGGTACCAAGAGGTGGTTAAAGGATGTCAAATTGCATGTAAATAATGTTAACATGTCAATTGTACCAATATATGGTGTAAAGTGACTCTTATAGGGTGCAAAGTGACTCTAATATGGTGAAGAGTAACTTACATGGTTGATTAGAGCCAAAATGTGGCCCAAAATTGACTCGTATTAATGTGGTACCAAGAGGTGGTTAAAGGAAGTCAAATTGATTGTATATGATGTTAAAAGGTCAATTGTACCAATATATGGTGGCAAGTGACTCTTATAGGGCGAAAAGTGACTCTAATATGGTGAAGAGTGACTTACATGGTTGATTAGAGTAAAAGTGTGGCTCAAAATTGACTCGTATAAATGTGGTACCAACAGGTGGTTAAAGGAAGTCAAATTTCATATATATGATGTTACAAGGTCAATTGTACCAATATATGGTGGCAAGTGACTCTTATATGGCACAAAGTGACTTTAATATGGTGAAAAGTGATTTACATGGTTGATTAAAGCCAAAATGTGGCCTAAAATTGACTCGTATAAAAGTGGTACCAAGAGGTGGTTAAAGGATGTCAAATTGCATGTATATAAGGTTAACATGTCAATTGTACCAATATATGGTGGCAAGTGACTCTAATAGGGTACAAAATGACTCTAATATGGTGAAGAGTGACTTACATGGTTGATTAAAGCCAAACAGTGGCCCAAAATTGACTCGTACAAAAGTAATACCAAGAGGTGGTTAAAGGATGTTAAATTGCATGTATATGATGTTAACATCTCAATTGTACCAATATATGGTGTAATGTGACTCTTATAGGGTGCAAAGTGAATCTAATATGGTGAAGTGTGACTTACATGGTTGATTAGAGCCAAAATATGGTCTAAAATTGACTCGTATAACAGTGGTACCTAGAGGATGTTAAAGGATGTTAAATTGCATGTATATGATGTTAACATGTCAATTGTACCAATATATGGTGGAACGTGACTCTTATAGGGTGCAAAGTGACTCTAATATGGTGAAGAGTGACTTACATGGTTGATTAGAGCCAAAATGTGGCCCAAAATTGACTCGTATAATTGTGGTACCAACAGGTGGTTAAAGGAAGCCAAATTGCATGTATATGATGTTAAAAGGTCAATTGTACCAATATATGGTGGCAAGTGACTCTTATAGGGTGCAAAGTGAATCTAATATGGTGAAGAGTGACTTACATGGTTGATTAGAGCCAAAATATGGCCTAAAATTGACTCGTACAAATGTGGTACCAAGAGGTGGTTAAAGGATGTTAAATTTCATGTATATGACGTCAACATATCAATTGTACCAATATATGGTGGCAAATGACTCTAATAGGGTGCAAAGTGACTCGAATATGGTGAAAAGTAACTTACATGGTTGATTAGAGCCAAAATATGGCCCAAAATTGAGTCGTACAAAAGTGGTACAAAGAGGTGGTTAAAGGATGTTAAATTGCATGTATATAATGTTAACATGTCAATTGTACCAAAATATGGTGGAAAGTGACTCTTATAGGGTGCAAAGTGACTCTAATATGGTGAAGAGTGACTTACATGGTTGATTCGAGCCAAAATGTGGCCCAAAATTGACTCGTATAAAAGTGGTACCAATAGGTGGTTAAAGGATGTTAAATTTCATGTATATGATGTTAACATGTCAATTGTACCAATATATGGTGGCAAGTGACTCTTATAGGGTGCAAAATGACTCTAATATAGTGAAGAGTGACTTACATGGTTGATTTGAGCAAAAATGTAGCCCAAAATTGACTCGTACAAAAGTGGTACAAAGAGGTGGTTAAAGGATGTTAAATTGCACGTACATGATGTTAACATGTCAATTGTACCAATATATGGTGGAAAATGACTCTTATAGGGTGCGAAGTGACTATAATATGGTGAAGCGTGACTTACATGGTTGATTAGAGCCGATATATGGCCCAAAATTGACTCGTATAAAAGTGGTACCAAGAGGTGGTTAAAGGTTGTTAAATTGTATGTATATTAAGTTAACATGTCAATTGTACCAATGTATGGTGGCAAGTGACACTTATAGTGTGCATTGTGACTTAATATGGAGAAGAGTGACTTACATGGTTGATTAGAGCCAAAGTGTGGCCCAAAATTGACTCGTATAAATGTGGTACCAACAGGTGGTTAAAGGATGTCAAATTTCATGTATATGATGTTACAAGGTCAATTGTACCAATGTATGGTGGCAAGTGACTCTTATATGGCACAAAGTGACTTTAATATGGTGAAGAGTGACTTACAGGGTTGATTAAAGCCAAAATGTGGCCTAAAATTGACTCGTATAAAAGTGGTACCAAGAGGTGGTTAAAGGATGTAAAATTGCATGTAAATAATGTTAACATGTCAATTGTACCAATATAAGGTGTAAAGTGACTCTTATAGGGTGCAAAGTGACTCTAATATGGTGAAGAGTAACTTACATGGGTGATTAGAGCCAAAATGTGGCCCAAAATTGACTCGTATAAAAGTGGTACCAATAGGTGGTTAAAGGATGTTAAATTTCATGTATATGATGTTAACATGTCAATTGTACCAATATATGGTGGCAAGTGACTCTTATAGGGTGCAAAATGAATCTAATATGGTGAAGCGTGACTTACATGGTTGATTAGAGCCAATATATGGCCCAAAATTGACTCGTACAAAAGTGGTACAAATAGGTGGTTAAAGGATGTTAAATTGCATGTACATGATGTTAACATGTCAATTGTACCAATGTATGGTGGCAAGTGACTCTTAGAGTGTGCATTGTGACTCTAATATGGAGAAGAGTGACTTACATGGTTGATTAGAGCCAAAGTGTGGCCCAAAATTGACTCGTATTAATGTGGTACCAAGAGGTGGTTAAAGGAAGTCAAATTGATTGTATATGATGTTAAAAGGTCAATTGTACCAATATATGGTGGCAAGTGACTCTTATAGGGCGAAAAGTGACTCTAATATGGTGAAGAGTGACTTACATGGTTGATTAGAGTAAAAGTGTGGCTTAAAATTGACTCGTATAAATGTGGTACCAACAGGTGGTTAAAGGAAGTCAAATTTCATATATATGATGTTACAAGGTCAATTGTACCAATATATGGTGGCAAGTGACTCTTATATGGCACAAAGTGACTTTAATATGGTGAAGAGTGACTTACATGGTTGATTAAAGCCAAAATGTGGCCTAAAATTGACTCGTATAAAAGTGGTACCAAGAGGTGGTTAAAGGATGTCAAATTGCATGTATATAAGGTTAACATGTCAATTGTACCAATATATGGTGGCAAGTGAGTCTAATAGGGTACAAAGTGACTCTAATATGGTGAAGAGTGACTTACATGGTTGATTAAAGCCAAACAGTGGCCCAAAATTGACTCGTACAAAAGTAATACCAAGAGGTGGTTAAAGGATGTTAAATTGCATGTATATGATGTTAACATCTCAATTGTACCAATATATGGTGTAATGTGACTCTTATAGGGTGCAAAGTGAATCTAATATGGTGAAGTGTGACTTACATGGTTGATTAGAGCCAAAATATGGTCCAAAATTGACTCGTATAACAGTGGTACCAAGAGGATGTTAACGGATGTTAAAATGCATGTATATGATGTTAACATGTCAATTGTACCAATATATGGTGGAACGTGACTCTTATAGGGTGCAAAGTGACTCTAATATGGTGAAGAGTGACTTACATGGTTGATTAGAGCCAAAATGTGGCCCAAAATTGACTCCTATAATTGTGGTACCAACAGGTGGTTAAAGGAAGCCAAATTGCATGTATATGATGTTAAAAGGTCAATTGTACCAATATATGGTGGCAAGTGACTCTTATAGGGTGCAAACTGAATCTAATATGGTGAAGAGTGACTTACATGGTTGATTAGAGCCAAAATGTGGCCTAAAATTGACTCGTACAAATGTGGTACCAAGAGGTGGTTAAAGGATGTTAAATTGCATGTATATGACGTCAACATATCAATTGTACCAATATATGGTGGCAAATGACTCTAATAGGGTGCAAAGTGACTCGAATATGGTGAAAATTAACTTACATGGTTGATTAGAGCCAAAATGTGGCCCAAAATTGAGTCGTACAAAAGTGGTACAAAGAGGTGGTTAAAGGATGTTAAATTGCATGTATATAATGTTAACATGTCAATTGTACCAAAATATGGTGGAAAGTGACTCTTATAGGGTGCAAAGTGACTCTAATATGGTGAAGAGTGACTTACATGGTTGATTCGAGCCAAAATGTGGCCCAAAATTGACTCGTAATAAAGCGGTACCAATAGGTGGTTAAAGGATGTTAAATTTCATGTATATGATGTTAACATGTCAATTGTACCAATATATGGTGGCAAGTGACTCTTATAGGGTGCAAAATGACTCTAATATAGTGAAGAGTGACTTACATGGTTGATTTGAGCAAAAATGTAGCCCAAAATTGACTCGTACAAAAGTGGTACAAAGAGGTGGTTAAAGGATGTTAAATTGCATGTACATGATGTTAACATGTCAATTGTACCAATATATGGTGGAAAATGACTCTTATAGGGTGCGAAGTGACTATAATATGGTGAAGCGTGACTTACATGGTTGATTAGAGCCAATATATGGCCCAAAATTGACTCGTATAAAAGTGGTACCAAGAGGTGGTTAAAGGTTGTTAAATTGTATGTATATTAAGTTAACATGTCAATTGTACCAATTTTTGGTGGCAAGTGACTCTTATAGTGTGCATTGTGACTCTAATATGGAGAAGAGTGACTTACATGGTTGATTAGAGACAAAGTGTGGCCCAAAATTGACTCGTATTAATGTGGTACCAAGAGGTGGTTACAGGAAGTCAAATTGATTGTATATGATGTTAAAAGGTCAATTGTACCAATATATGGTGGCAAGTGACTCTTATAGGGCGCAAAGTGACTCTAATATGGTGAATAGTGACTTACATGGTTGATTAGAGTAAAAGTGTGGCCCAAAATTGACTCGTATAAATGTGGTACCAACAGGTGGTTAAACGAAGTCAAATTTCATGTATATGATGTTACAAGGTCAATTGTACCAATATATGGTGGCAAGTGACTCTTATACGACATAAAGTGACTTTAATATAGTGAAGAGTGACTTACAGGGTTGATTAAAGCCAAAATGTGGCCTAAAATTGACTCGTATAAAAGTGGTACCAAGAGGTGGTTAAAGGATGTCAAATTGCATGTAAATAATGTTAACATGTCAATTGTACCAATATATGGTGGCAAGTGACTCTAATAGGGTACAAAGTGACTCTAATATGGTGAAGAGTGACTTACATGGTTGATTAGAGCCAAACTGTGGCCCAAAATTGACTCGTACAAAAGTAATACCAAGAGGTGGTTAAAGGAGGTTAAATTGCATGTATATGAAGTTAACATCTGAATTGTACCAATATATGGTGCAATGTGACTCTTATAGGGTGCAAAGTGACTCTAATATGGTGAAGTGTGACTTACATGCTTGATTAGAGCCAAAATATGGTCCAAAATTGACTCGTATAACAGTGGTACCAAGAGGATGTTAAAGGATGTTAAATTGCATGTATACGATGTTAACATGTCAATTGTACCAATATATGGTTGAACGTGACTCTTATAGGGTGCAAAGTGACTCTAATATGGTGAAGAGTGACTTACGTGGTTGATTAGAGCCAAAATGTGGCCCAAAATTGACTCGTATAAATGTGGTACCAACAGGTGGTTAAAGGAAGTCAAATTGCATGTATATGATGTTAAAAGGTCAATTGTACCAATATATGGTGGCAAGTGACTCTTATAGGGTGCAAAGTGAATCTAATATGGTGAAGAGTGACTTACATGGTTGATTAGAGCCAAAATGTGGCTTAAAATTTACTCGTACAAATGTGGTACCAAGAGGTGGTTAAAGGATGTTAAATTGCATGTATATGAAGTCAACATATGAATTGTACCAATATATAGTGGAAAGTGACTCTAATAGGGTGCAAAGTGACTCGAATATGGTGAAAAGTAACTTACATGGTTGATTAGAGCCAAAATGTGGCCCAAAATTGAGTCGTACAAAAGTGGTATAAAGAGGTGGTTAAAGTATGTTAAATTGCATGTATATAATGTTAACATGTCAATTGTACCAATATATGGTGGAAAGTGACTCTTATAGGGTGCAAAGTGACTCTAATATGGTGAAGAGTGACTTACATTGTTGATTCGAGCCAAAATGTGGCCCAAAATTGACTCGTATAAAAGTGGTACCAATAGGTGGTTAAATGATGTTAAATTTCATGTATATGATGTTAACATGTCAATTGTACCAATATATAGTGGCAAGTGACTCTTATAGGGTGCAAAATGACTCTAATATAGTGAAGAGTGACTTACCTGGTTGATTTGAGCAAAAATATTGCCCAAAATTGACTCGTACAAAAGTGGTACAAAGAAGTGGCTAAAGAATGTTAAATTGCATGTACATGATGTTAACATGTCAATTATACCAATATATGGTGGAAAATGACTCTTATAGGGTGCGAAGTGACTATAATATGGTGAAGCGTGACTTACATGGTTGATTAGAGCCAATATATAGCCCAAAATTGACTCGTATAAAAGTGGTACCAAGAGGTGGTTAAAGGTTGTTAAATTGTATGTATATTAAGTTAACATGTCAATTGTACCAATGTATGGTGGCAAGTGACTCTTATAGTGTGCATTGTGACTCTAATATGGAGAAGAGTGACTTACATGGTTGATTAGAGCCAAAGTGTGGCCCAAAATTGACTCGTATTAATGTGGTAGCAAGAGGTGGTTAAAGGAACTCAAATTGATTGTATATGATGTTAAAAGGTCAATTGTACCAATATATGGTGGCAAGTGACTCTTATAGGGTGAAAAGTGACTCTAATATGGTGAAGAGTGACTTACATGGTTGATTAGAGTAAAAGTGTGGCCCAAAATTGACTCGTATAAATGTGGTACCAATAGGTGGTTAAAGGAAGTCAAATTTCAACTATATGATGTTACAAGGTCAATTGTACCAATATATTGTGGCAAGTGACTCTTATATGGCACAAAGTGACATTAATATGGTGAAGAGTGACTTACAGGGTTGATTAAAGCCAAAATGTGGCCTAAAATTGACTAGTATAAAAGTGGTACCAAGAGGTGGTTAAAGGATGTCAAATTGCATGTATATAAGGTTAACATGTCTATTGTACCAATATATGGTGGCAGGTGACTCTAATAGGGTACAAAGTGACTCTAATATGGTGAAGAGTGACTTTCAAGGTTGATTAGAGCCAAACTGTGGCCCAAAATTGACTCGAACAAAAGTAATACCAAGAGGTGGTTAAAGGATGTTAAATTGCATGTATATGATGTTAACATCTCAATTGTACCAATATATGGTGTAATGTGACACTTATAGGGTGCAAAGTGACTCTAATATGGTGAAGTGTGACTTACATGGTTGATTAGAGCCAAAATATGGTCCAAAATTGACTCGTATAACAGTGGTACCAAGAGGATGTTAAAGGATGTTAAATTGCATGCATAAGATGTTAACATGTCAATTGTACCAATATATGGTGGAACGTGACTCTTATAGGGTGCAAAGTGACTCTAATATGGTGAAGAGTGACTTACATGGTTGATTAGAGCCAAAATGTGGCCCAAAATTGACTCGTATAAATGTGGTACCAACAGGTGGTTAAAGGAAGTCAAATTGCATGTATATGATGTTAAAAGGTCAATTGTACCAATATATGGTGGCAAGTGACTCTTATAGGGTGCAAAGTGAATCTTATATGGTGAAGAGTGACTTACATGGTTGATTAGAGCCAAAATATGGCCTAAAATTGACTCGTACAAATGTGGTACCAAGAGGTGGTTAAAGGATGTTAAATTGCATGTATATGACGTCAACATACCAATTGTACGAATATATGGTGGCAAGTGACTCTAATAGGGTGCAAAGTGACTCGAATATGGTGAAAAGTAACTTACATGGTTGATTAGAGCTAAAATGTGGCCCAAAATTGAGTCATACAAAAGTGGTACAAAGAGGTGGTTAAAGTATGTTAAATTGCATGTATATAATGTTAACATGTCAATTGTACCAATATATGGTGGAAAGTGACTCTTATAGGGTGCAAAGTAACTCTAATATGGTGAAGAGTGACTTACATGGTTGATTCGAGCCAAAATGTGGCCCAGAATTGACTCGTATAAAAGTGGTACCAATAGGTGGTTAAAGGATGTTAAATTTCATGTATATGATGTTACAAAGTCAATTGTACCAATATATGGTGGCAAGTGACTCTTATATGGCACAAAGTGACTTTAATATGGTGAAGAGTGACTTACATGGTTGATTAAAGCCAAAATGTGGCCTAAAATTGACTCGTATAAAAGTGGTACCAAGAGGTGGTTAAAGGATGTCAAATTGCATGTATATAAGGTTAACATGTCAATTGTACCAATATATGGTGGCAAGTGACTCTAATAGGGTACAAAGTGACTCTAATATGGTGAAGAGTGACTTACATGGTTGATTAAAGCCAAACAGTGGCCCCAAATTGACTCGTACAAAAGTAATACCAAGAGGTGATTAAAGGATGTTAAATTGCATGTATATGATGTTAACATCTCAATTGTACCAATATATGGTGTAATGTGACTCTTATAGGGTGCAAAGTGAATCTAATATGGTGAAGTATGACTTACATGGTTGATTAGAGCCAAAATATGGTCCAAAATTGACTCGTATAACAGTGGTAGCAAGAGGATGTTAAAGGATGTTAAATTGCATGTATATGATGTTAACTTGTCAATTATACCAATATATGGTGGAACGTGACTCTTATAGGGTGCAAAGTGACTCTAATATGGTGAAGAGTGACTTACATGGTTGATTAGAGCCAAAATGTGGCCCAAAATTGACTCGTATAATTGTGGTACCAACAGGTGGTTAAAGGAAGCCAAATTGCATGTATATGATGTTAAAAGGTCAATTGTACCAATATATGGTGGCAAGTGACTCTTATAGGGTGCAAAGTGAATCTAATATGGTGAAGAGTGACTTACATGGTTGATTAGAGCCAAAATGTGGCCTAAAATTGACTCGTACAAATGTGGTACCAAGAGCTGGTTAAAGGATGTTAAATTGCATGTATATGACGTCAACATATCAATTGTACCAATATATGGTGGCAAATGACTCTAATAGGGTGCAAAGTGACTCGAATATGGTGAAAATTAACTTACATGGTTGATTAGAGCCAAAATGTGGCCCAAAATTGAGTCGTACAAAAGTGGTACAAAGAGGTGGTTAAAGGATGTTAAATTGCATGTATATAATGTTAACATGTCAATTGTACCAAAATATGGTGGAAAGTGACTCTTATAGGGTGCAAAGTGACTCTAATATGGTGAAGAGTGACTTACATGGTTGATTCGAGCCAAAATGTGGCCCAAAATTGACTCGTAATAAAGTGGTACCAATAGGTGGTTAAAGGATGTTAAATTTCATGTATATGATGTTAACATGTCAATTGTACCAATATATGGTGGCAAGTGACTCTTATAGGGTGCAAAATGACTCTAATATAGTGAAGAGTGACTTACATGGTTGATTTGAGCAAAAATGTAGCCCAAAATTGACTCGTACAAAAGTGGTACAATGAGGTGGTTAAAGGATGTTAAATTGCATGTACATGATGTTAACATGTCAATTGTACCAATATATGGTGGAAAATGACTCTTATAGGGTGCGAAGTGACTATAATATGGTGAAGCGTGACTTACATGGTTGATTAGAGCCAATATATGGCCCAAAATTGACTCGTATAAAAGTGGTACCAAGAGGAGGTTAAAGGTTGTTAAATTGTATGTATATTAAGTTAACATGTCAATCGTACCAATTTTTGGTGGCAAGTGACTCTTATAGTGTGCATTGTGACTCTAATATGGAGAAGAGTGACTTACATGGTTGATTAGAGACAAAGTGTGGCCCAAAATTGACTCGTATTAATGTGGTACCAAGAGGTGGTTACAGGAAGTCAAATTGATTGTATATGATGTTAAAAGGTCAATTGTACCAATATATGGTGGCAAGTGACTCTTATAGGGCGCAAAGTGACTCTAATATGGTGAATAGTGACGTACATGGTTGATTAGAGTAAAAGTGTGGCCCAAAATTGACTCGTATAAATGTGGTACCAAAAGGTGGTTAAACGAAGTCAAATTTCATGTATATGATGTTACAAGGTCAATTGTACCAATATATGGTGGCAAGTGACTCTTATACGGCACAAAGTGACTTTAATATGGTGAAGAGTGACTTACAGGGTTGATTAAAGCCAAAATGTGGCCTAAAATTGACTCGTATAAAAGTGGTACCAAGAGGTGGTTAAAGGATGTCAAATTGCATGTAAATAATATTAACATGTCAATTGTACCAATATATGGTGGCAAGTGACTCTAATAGGGTACAAAGTGACTCTAATATGGTGAAGAGTGACCTACATGGTTGATTAGAGCCAAACTGTGGCCCAAAATTGACTCGTACAAAAGTAATACCAAGAGGTGGTTAAAGGAGGTTAAATTGCATGTATATGAAGTTAACATCTGAATTGTACCAATATATGGTGCAATGTGACTCTTATAGGGTGCAAAGTGACTCTAATATGGTGAAGTGTGACTTACATGCTTGATTAGAGCCAAAATATGGTCCAAAATTGACTCGTATAACAGTGGTACCAAGAGGATGTTAAAGGATGTTAAATTGCATGTATATGATGTTAACATGTCAATTGTACCAATATATGGTTGAACGTGACTCTTATAGGGTGCAAAGTGACTCTAATATGGTGAAGAGTGACTTACATGGTTGATTAGAGCCAAAATGTGGCCCAAAATTGACTCGTATAAATGTGGTACCAACAGGTGGTTAAAGGAAGTCAAATTGCATGTATATGATGTTAAAAGGTCAATTGTACCAATATATGGTGGCAAGTGACTCTTATAGGGTGCAAAGTGAATCTAATATGGTGAAGAGTGACTTACATGGTTGATTAGAGCCAAAATGTGGCCTAAAATTTACTCGTACAAATGTGGTACCAAGAGGTGGTTAAAGGATGTTAAATTGCATGTATATGAAGTCAACATATGAATTGTACCAATATATGGTGGAAAGTGACTCTAATAGGGTGCAAAGTGACTCGAATATGGTGAAAAGTAACTTACAAGGTTGATTAGAGCCAAAATGTGGCCCAAAATTGAGTCGTACAAAAGTGGTATAAAGAGGTGGTTAAAGTATGTTAAATTGCATGTATATAATGTTAACATGTCAATTGTACCAATATATGGTGGAAAGTGACTCTTATAGGGTGCAAAGTGACTCTAATATGGTGAAGAGTGACTTACATTGTTGATTCGAGCCAAAATGTGGCCCAAAATTGACTCGTATAAAAGTGGTACCAATAGGTGGTTAAAGGATGTTAAATTTCATGTATATGATGTTAACATGTCAATTGTACCAATATATAGTGGCAAGTGACTCTTATAGGGTGCAAAATGACTCTAATATAGTGAAGAGTGACTTACCTGGTTGATTTGAGCAAAAATGTGGGCCAAAATTGACTCGTACAAAAGTGGTACAAAGAGGTGGCTAAAGGATGTTAAATTGCATGTACATGATGTTAACATGTCAATTATACCAATATATGGTGGAAAATGACTCTTATAGGGTGCGAAGTGACTATAATATGGTGAAGCGTGACTTACATGGTTGATTAGAGCCAATATATAGCCCAAAATTGACTCGTATAAAAGTGGTACCAAGAGGTGGTTAAAGGTTGTTAAATTGTATGTATATTAAGTTAACATGTCAATTGTACCAATGTATGGTGGAAAGTGACTCTTATAGTGTGCATTGTGACTCTAATATGGAGAAGAGTGACTTACATGGTTGATTAGAGCCAAAGTGTGGCCCAAAATTGACTCGTATTAATGTGGTACCAAGAGGTGGTTAAAGGAAGTCAAATTGATTGTATATGATGTTAAAAGGTCAATTGTACCAATATATGGTGGCAAGTGACTCTTATAGGGCGAAAAGTGACTCTAATATGGTGAAGAGTGACTTACATGGTTGATTAGAGTAAAAGTGTGGCCCAAAATTGACTCGTATAAATGTGGTACCAATAGGTGGTTAAAGGAAGTCAAATTTCATGTATATGATGTTACAAGGTCAATTGTACCAATATATGGTGGCAAGTGACTCTTATATGGTATAAAGTGACATTAATATGGTGAAGAGTGACTTACAGGGTTGATTAAAGCCAAAATGTGGCCTAAAATTGACTAGTATAAAAGTGGTACCAAGAGGTGGTTAAAGGATGTCAAATTGCATGTATATAAGGTTAACATGTCTATTGTACCAATATATGGTGGCAGGTGACTCTAATAGGGTACAAAGTGACTCTAATATGGTGAAGAGTGACTTTCATGGTTGATTAGAGCCAAACTGTGGCCCAAAATTGACTCGTACAAAAGTAATACCAAGAGGTGGTTAAAGGATGTTAAATTGCATGTATATGATGTTAACATCTCAATTTTACCAATATATGGTGTAATGTGACTCTTATAGGGTGTAAAGTGACTCTAATATGGTGAAGTGTGACTTACATGGTTGATTTGAGCCAAAATATGGTCCAAAATTGACTCGTATAACAGTGGTACCAAGAGGATGTTAAAGGATGTTAAATTGCATGCATAAGATTTTAACATGTCAATTGTACAAATATATGGTGGAACGTGACTCTTATAGGGTGCAAAGTGACTCTAATATGGTGAAGAGTGACTTACATGGTTGATTAGAGCCAAAATGTGGCCCAAAATTGACTCGTATAAATGTGGTACCAACAGGTGGTTAAAGGAAGTCAAATTGCATGTATATGATGTTAAAAGGTCAATTGTACCAATATATGGTGGCAAGTGACTCTTATAGAGTTCAAAGTGAATCTTATATGGTGAAGAGTGACTTACATGGTTGATTAGAGCCAAAATATGGCCTAAAATTGACTCGTACAAATGTGGTACCAAGAGGTGGTTAAAGGATGTTAAATTGCATGTATATGACGTCAACATACCAATTGTACGAATATATGGTGGCAAGTGACTCTAATAGGGTGCAAAGTGACTCGAATATGGTGAAAAGTAACTTACATGGTTGATTAGAGCTAAAATGTGGCCCAAAATTGAGTCATACAAAAGTGGTACAAAGAGGTGGTTAAAGTATGTTAAATTGCATGTATATAATGTTAACATGTCAATTGTACCAATATATGGTGGAAAGTGACTCTTATAGGGTGCAAAGTGACTCTAATATGGTGAAGAGTGACTTACATGGTTGATTCGAGCCAAAATGTGGCCCAGAATTGACTCGTATAAAAGTGGTACCAATAGGTGGTTAAAGGATGTTAAATTTCATGTATATGATGTTACAAGGTCAATTGTACCAATATATGGTGGCAAGTGACTCTTATATGGCACAAAGTGACTTTAATATGGTGAAGAGTGACTTACATGGTTGATTAAAGCCAAAATGTGGCCTAAAATTGACTCGTATAAAAGTGGTACCAAGAGGTGGTAAAAGGATGTCAAATTGCATGTATATAAGGTTAACATGTCAATTGTACCAATATATGGTGGCAAGTGACTCTAATAGGGTACAAAGTGACTCTAATATGGTGAAGAGTGACTTACATGGTTGATTAAAGCTAAACAGTGGCCCAAAATTGACTCGTACAAAAGTAATACCAAGAGGTGGTTAAAGGATTTTAAATTGCATGTATATGATGTTAACATCTCAATTGTACCAATATATGGTGTAATGTGACTCTTATAGGGTGCAAAGTGAATCTAATATGGTGAAGTGTGACTTATATGGTTGATTAGAGCCAAAATATGGTCCAAAATTGACTCGTATAACAGTGGTACCAAGAGGATGTTAAAGGATGTTAAATTGCATGTATATGATGTTAACATGTCAATTGTACCAATATATGGTGGAACATGACTCTTATAGGGTGCAAAGTGACTCTAATATGGTGAAGAGTGACTTACATGGTTGATTAGAGCCAAAATGTGGCCCAAAATTGACTCGTATAATTGTGGTACCAACAGGTGGTTAAAGGAAGCCAAATTGCATGTATATGATGTTAAAAGGTCAATTGTACCAATATATGGTGGCAAGTGACTCTTATAGGGTGCAAAGTGAATCTAATATGGTGAAGAGTGACTTACATGGTTGATTAGAGCCAAAATGTGGCCTAAAATTGACTCGTACAAATGTGGTACCAAGAGGTGGTTAAAGGATGTTAAATTGCATGTATATGACGTCAACATATCAATTGTACCAATATATGGTGGCAAATGTCTCTAATAGGGTGCAAAGTGACTCGAATATGGTGAAAATTAACTTACATGGTTGATTAGAGCCAAAATGTGGCCCAAAATTGAGTCGTACAAAAGTGGTACAAAGAGGTGGTTAAAGGATGTTAAATTGCATGTATATAATGTTAACATGTCAATTGTACCAAAATATGGTGGAAAGTGACTCTTATAGGGTGCAAAGTGACTCTAATATGGTGAAGAGTGACTTACATGGTTGATTCGAGCCAAAATGTGGCCCAAAATTGACTCGTATAAAAGTGGTACCAATAGGTGGTTAAAGGATGTTAAATTTCATGTATATGATGTTAACATGTCAATTGTACCAATATATGGTGGCAAGTGACTCTAATAGGGTGCAAAATGACTCTAATATAGTGAAGAGTGACTTACATGGTTGATTTGAGCAAAAATGTAGCCCAAAATTGACTCGTACAAAAGTGGTACAAAGAGGTGGTTAAAGGATGTTAAATTGCATGTACATGATGTTAACATGTCAATTGTACCAATATATGGTGGAAAATGACTCTTATAGGGTGCGAAGTGACTATAATATGGTGAAGCGTGACTTACATGGTTGATTAGAGCCAATATATGGCCCAAAATTGACTCGTATAAAAGTTGTACCAAGAGGTGGTTAAAGGTTGTTAAATTGTATGTATATTAAGTTAACATGTCAATTGTACCAATTTTTGGTGGCAAGTGACTCTTATAGTGTGAATTGTGACTCTAATATGGAGAAGAGTGACTTACATGGTTGATAAGAGACAAAGTGTGGCCCAAAATTGACTCGTATTAATGTGGTACCAAGAGGTGGTTACAGGAAGTCAAATTGATTGTATATGATGTTAAAAGGTCAATTGTACCAATATATGGTGTCAAGTGACTCTTATAGGGCGCAAAGTGACTCTAATATGGTGAATAGTGACTTACATGGTTGATTAGAGTAAAAGTGTGGCCCAAAATTGACTCGTATAAATGTGGTACCAACAGGTGGTTAAACGAAGTCAAATTTCATGTATATGATGTTACAAGGTCAATTGTACCAATATATGGTGGCAAGTGACTCTTATACGGCACAAAGCGACTTTAATATGGTGAAGAGTGACTTACAGGGTTGATTAAAGCCAAAATGTGGCCTAAAATTGACTCGTATAAAAGTGGTACCAAGAGGTGGTTAAAGGATGTCAAATTGCATGTAAATAATGTTAACATGTCAATTGTACCAATATATGGTGGCAAGTGACTCTAATAGGGTACAAAGTGACTCTAATATGGTGAAGAGTGACTTACATGGTTGATTAGAGCCAAACTGTGGCCCAAAATTGACTCGTACAAAAGTAATACCAAGAGGTGGTTAAAGGAGGTTAAATTGCATGTATATGAAGTTAACATCTGAATTGTACCAATATATGGTGCAATGTGACTCTTATAGGGTGCAAAGTGACTCTAATATGGTGAAGTGTGACTTACATGCTTGATTAGAGCCAAAATATGGTCCAAAATTGACTCGTATAACAGTGGTACCAAGAGGATGTTAAAGGATGTTAAATTGCATGTATATGATGTTAACATGTCAATTGTACCAATATATGGTTGAACGTGACTCTTATAGGGTGCAAAGTGACTCTAATATGGTGAAGAGTGACTTACATGGTTGATTAGAGCCAAAATGTGGCCCAAAATTGACTCGTATAAATGTGGTACCAACAGGTGGTTAAAGGAAGTCAAATTGCATGTATATGATGTTAAAAGGTCAATTGTACCAATATATGGTGGCAAGTGACTCTTATAGGGTGCAAAGTGAATCTAATATGGTGAAGAGTGACTTACATGGTTGATTAGAGCCAAAATGTGGCCTAAAATTTACTCGTACAAATGTGGTACCAAGAGGTGGTTAAAGGATGTTAAATTGCATGTATATGAAGTCAACATATGAATTGTACCAATATATGGTGGAAAGTGACTCTAATAGGGTGCAAAGTGACTCGAATATGGTGAAAAGTAACTTACATGGTTGATTAGAGCCAAAATGTGGCCCAAAATTGAGTCGTACAAAACTGGTATAAAGAGGTGGTTAAAGTATGTTAAATTGCATGTATATAATGTTAACATGTCAATTGTACCAATATATGGTGGAAAGTGACTCTTATAGGGTGCAAAGTGACTCTAATATGGTGAAGAGTGACTTACATTGCTGATTCGAGCCAAAATGTGGCCCAAAATTGACTCGTATAAAAGTGGTACCAATGGGTGGTTAAAGGATGTTAAATTTCATGTATATGATGTTAACATGTCAATTGTACCAATATATAGTGGCAAGTGACTCTTATAGGGTGCAAAATGACTCTAATATAGTGAAGAGTGACTTACCTGGTTGATTTGAGCAAAAATGTGGCCCAAAATTGACTCGTACAAAAGTGGTACAAATAGGTAGCTAAAGGATGTTAAATTGCATGTACATGATGTTAACATGTCAATTATACCAATATATGGTGGAAAATGACTCTTATAGGGTGCGAAGTGACTATAATATGGTGAACCGTGACTTACATGGTTGATTAGAGCCAATATATAGCCCAAAATTGACTCGTATAAAAGTGGTACCAAGAGGTGGTTAAAGGTTGTTAAATTGTATGTATATTAAGTTAACATGTCAATTGTACCAATGTATGGTGGCAAGTGACTCTTATAGTGTGCATTGTGACTCTAATATGGAGAAGAGTGACTTACATGGTTGATTAGAGCCAAAGTGTGGCCCAAAATTGACTCGTATTAATGTGGTACCAAGAGGTGGTTAAAGGAAGTCAAATTGATTGTATATGATGTTAAAAGGTCAATTGTACCAATATATGGTGGCAAGTGACTCTTATAGGGCGAAAAGTGACTCTAATATGGTGAAGAGTGACTTACATGGTTGATTAGAGTAAAAGTGTGGCCCAAAATTGACTCGTATAAATGTGGTACCAATAGGTGGTTAAAGGAAGTCAAATTTCATGTATATGATGTTACAAGGTCAATTGTACCAATATATGGTGGCAAGTGACTCTTATATGGCACAAAGTGACATTAATATGGTGAAGAGTGACTTACAGGGTTGATTAAAGCCAAAATGTGGCCTAAAATTGACTAGTATAAAAGTGGTACCAAGAGGTGGTTAAAGGATGTCAAATTGCATGTATATAAGGTTAACATGTCAATTGTACCAATATATGGTGGCAGGTGACTCTAATAGGGTACAAAGTGACTCTAATATGGTGAAGAGTGACTTTCATGGTTGATTAGAGCCAAACTGTGGCCCAAAATTGACTCGTACAAAAGTAATACCAAGAGGTGGTTAAAGGATGTTAAATTGCATGTATATGATGTTAACATCTCAATTGTACCAATATATGGTGTAATGTGACTCTTATAGGGTGCAAAGTGACTCTAATATGGTGAAGTGTGACTTACATGGTTGATTTGAGCCAAAATATGGTCCAAAATTGACTCGTATAACAGTGGTACCAAGAGGATGTTAAAGGATGTTAAATTGCATGCATCATGATGTTAACATGTCAATTGTACCAATATATGGTGGAACGTGACTCTTATAGGGTGCAAAGTGACTCTAATATGGTGAAGAGTGACTTACATGGTTGATTAGAGCCAAAATGTGGCCCAAAATTGACTCGTATAAATGTGGTACCAACAGGTGGTTAAAGGAAGTCAAATTGCATGTATATGATGTTAAAAGGTCAATTGTACCAATATATGGTGGCAAGTGACTCTTATAGGGTGCAAAGTGAATCTTATATGGTGAAGAGTGACTTACATGGTTGATTAGAGCCAAAATGTGACCTAAAATTGACTCGTACAAATGTGGTACCAAGAGGTGGTTAAAGGATGTTAAATTGCATGTATATGACGTCAACATACCAATTGTACAAATATATGGTGGCAAGTGACTCTAATAGGGTGCAAAGTGACTCGAATATGGTGAAAAGTAACTTACATGGTTGATTAGAGCCAAAATGTGGCCCAAAATTGAGTCATACAAAAGTGGTACAAAGAGGTGGTTAAAGTATGTTAAATTGCATGTATATAATGTTAACATGTCAATTATACCAATATATGGTGGAAAGTGACTCTTATAGGGTGCAAAGTGACTCTAATATGGTGAAGAGTGACTTACATGGTTGATTCGAGCCAAAATGTGGCCCAGAATTGACTCGTATAAAAGTGGTACCAATAGGTGGTTAAAGGATGTTAAATTTCATGTATATGATGTTACAAGGTCAATTGTACCAATATATGGTGGCAAGTGACTCTTATATGGCACAAAGTGACTTTAATATGGTGAAGAGTGACTTACATGGTTGATTAAAGCCAAAATGTGGCATAAAGTTGACTCGTATAAAAGTGGTACCAAGAGGTGGTTAAAGGATGTCAAATTGCATGTATATAAAGTTAACATGTCAATTGTACCAATATATGGTGGCAAGTGACTCTGATAGGGTACAAAGTGACTCTAATATGGTGAAGAGTGACTTACATGGTTGATTAAAGCCAAACAGTGGCCCAAAATTGACTCGTACAAAAGTAATACCAAGAGGTGGTTAAAGGATGTTAAATTGAATGTATATGATGTTAACATCTCAATTGTACCAATATATGGTGTAATGTGACTCTTATAGGGTGCAAAGTGAATCTAATATGGTGAAGTGTGACTTACATGGTTGATTAGAGCCAAAATATGGTCCAAAATTGACTCGTATAACAGTGGTACCAAGAGGATGTTAAAGGATGTTAAATTGCATGTATATGATGTTAACATGTCAATTGTACCAATATATGGTGGAACGTGACTCTTATAGGGTGCAAAGTGACTCTAATATGGTGAAGAGTGACTTACATGGTTGATTAGAGCCAAAATGTGGCCCAAAATTGACTCGTATAATTATGGTACCAACAGGTGGTTAAAGGAAGCCAAATTGCATGTATATGATGTTAAAAGGTCAATTGTACCAATATATGGTGGCAAGTGACTCTTATAGGGTGCAAAGTGAATCTAATATGGTGAAGAGTGACTTACATGGTTGATTAGAGCCAAAATGTGGCCTAAAATTGACTCGTACAAATGTGGTACCAAGAGGTGGTTAAAGGATGTTAAATTGCATGTATATGACGTCAACATATCAATTGTACCAATATATGGTGGCAAATGACTCTAATAGGGTGCAAAGTGACTCGAATATGGTGAAAAGTAACTTACATGGTTGATTAGAGCCAAAATGTGGCCCAAAATTGAGTCATACAAAAGTGGTACAAAGAGGTGGTTAAAGGATGTTAAATTGCATGTATATAATGTTAACATGTCAATTGTACCAAAATATGGTGGAAAGTGACTCTTATAGGATGCAAAGTGACTCTAATATGGTGAAGAGTGACTTACATGGTTGATTCGAGCCAAAATGTGGACCAAAATTGACTCGTATAAAAGTGGTACCAATAGGTGGTTAAAGGATGTTAAATTTCATGTATATGATGTTAACATGTCAATTGTACCAATATATGGTGGCAAGTGACTCTTATAGGGTGCAAAATGACTCTAATATAGTGAAGAGTGACTTACATGGTTGATTTGAGCAAAAATGTAGCCCAAAATTGACTCGTACAAAAGTGGTACGAAGAGGTGGTTAAAGGATGTTAAATTGCATGTACATGATGTTAACATGTCAATTGTACCAATATATGGTGGAAAATGACTCTTATAGGGTGCGAAGTGACTATAATATGGTGAAGCGTGACTTACATGGTTGATTAGAGCCAATATATGGCCCAAAATTGACTCGTATAAAAGTGGTACCAAGAGGTGGTTAAAGGTTGTTAAATTGTATGTATATTAATTTAACATGTCAATTGTACCAATTTTTGGTGGCAAGTGACTCTTATAGTGTGCATTGTGACTCTAATATGGAGAAGAGTGACTTACATGGTTGATTAGAGACAAAGTGCGGCCCAAAATTGACTCGTATTAATGTGGTACCAAGAGGTGGTTACAGGAAGTCAAATTGATTGTATATGATGTTAAAAGGTCAATTGTACCAATATATGGTGGCAAGTGACTCTTATAGGGCGCAAAGTGACTCTAATATGGTGAATAGTGACTTACATGGTTGATTAGAGTAAAAGTGTGGCCCAAAATTGACTCGTATAAATATGGTACCAACAGGTGGTTAAACGAAGTCAAATTTCATGTATATGATGTTACAAGGTCAATTGTACCAATATATGGTGGCAAGTGACTCTTATACGGCACAAAGTGACTTTAATATGGTGAAGAGTGACTTACAGGGTTGATTAAAGCCAAAATATGGCCTAAAATTGACTCGTATAAAAGTGGTACCAAGAGGTGGTTAAAGGATGTCAAATTGCATGTAAATAATGTTAACATGTCAATTGTACCAATATATGGTGGCAAGTGACTCTAATAGGGTACAAAGTGACTCTAATATGGTGAAGAGTGACTTACATGGTTGATTAGAGCCAAACTGTGGCCCAAAATTGACTCGTACAAAAGTAATACCAAGAGGTGGTTAAAGGAGGTTAAATTGCATGTATATGAAGTTAACATCTGAATTGTACCAATATATGGTGCAATGTGACTCTTATAGGGTGCAAAGTGACTCTAATATGGTGAAGTGTGACTTACATGCTTGATTAGAGCCAAAATATGGTCCAAAATTGACTCGTATAACAGTGGTACCAAGAGGATGTTAAAGGATGTTAAATTGCATGTATATGATGTTAACATGTCAATTGTACCAATATATGGTTGAACGTGACTCTTATAGGGTGCAAAGTGACTCTAATATGGTGAAGAGTGACTTACATGGTTGATTAGAGCCAAAATGTGGCCCAAAATTGACTCGTATAAATGTGGTACCAACAGGTGGTTAAAGGAAGTCAAATTGCATGTATATGATGTTAAAAGGTCAATTGTACCAATATATGGTGGCAAGTGACTCTTATAGGGTGCAAAGTGAATCTAATATGGTGAAGAGTGACTTACATGGTTGATTAGAGCCAAAATGTGGCCTAAAATTTACTCGTACAAATGTGGTACCAAGAGGTGGTTAAAGGATGTTAAATTGCATGTATATGAAGTCAACATATGAATTGTACCAATATATGGTGGAAAGTGACTCTAATAGGGTGCAAAGTGACTCGAATATGGTGAAAAGTAACTTACATGGTTGATTAGAGCCAAAATGTGGCCCAAAATTGAGTCGTACAAAAGTGGTATAAAGAGGTGGTTAAAGTATGTTAAATTGCATGTATATAATGTTAACATGTCAATTGTACCAATATATGGTGGAAAGTGACTCTTATAGGGTGCAAAGTGACTCTAATATGGTGAAGAGTGACTTACATTGCTGATTCGAGCCAAAATGTGGCCCAAAATTGACTCGTATAAAAGTGGTACTAATAGGTGGTTAAAGGATGTTAAATTTCATGTATATGATGTTAACATGTCAATTGTACCAATATATAGTGGCAAGTGACTCTTATAGGGTGCAAAATGACTCTAATATAGTGAAGAGTGACTTACCTGGTTGATTTGAGCAAAAATGTGGCCCAAAATTGACTCGTACAAAAGTGGTACAAATAGGTAGCTAAAGGATGTTAAATTGCATGTACATGATGTTAACATGTCAATTATACCAATATATGGTGGAAAATGACTCTTATAGGGTGCGAAGTGACTATAATATGGTGAACCGTGACTTACATGGTTGATTAGAGCCAATATATAGCCCAAAATTGACTCGTATAAAAGTGGTACCAAGAGGTGGTTAAAGGTTGTTAAATTGTATGTATATTAAGTTAACATGTCAATTGTACCAATGTATGGTGGCAAGTGACTCTTATAGTGTGCATTGTGACTCTAATATGGAGAAGAGTGACTTACATGGTTGATTAGAGCCAAAGTGTGGCCCAAAATTGACTCGTATTAATGTGGTACCAAGAGGTGGTTAAAGGAAGTCAAATTGATTGTATATGATATTAAAAGGTCAATTGTACCAATATATGGTGGCAAGTGACTCTTATAGGGCGAAAAGTGACTCTAATATGGTGAAGAGTGACTTACATGGTTGATTAGAGTAAAAGTGTGGCCCAAAATTGACTCGTATAAATGTGGTACCAATAGGTGGTTAAAGGAAGTCAAATTTCATGTATATGATGTTACAAGGTCAATTGTACCAATATATGGTGGCAAGTGACTCTTATATGGCACAAAGTAACATTAATATGGTGAAGAATGACTTATAGGGTTGATTAAAGCCAAAATGTGGCCTAAAATTGACTAGTATAAAAGTGGTACCAAGAGGTGGTTAAAGGATGTCAAATTGCATGTATATAAGGTTAACATGTCAATTGTACCAATATATGGTGGCAGGTGACTCTAATAGGGTACAAAGTGACTCTAATATGGTGAAGAGTGACTTTCATGGTTGATTAGAGCCAAACTGTGGCCCAAAATTGACTCGTACAAAAGTAATACCAAGAGGTGGTTAAAGGATGTTAAATTGCATGTATATGATGTTAACATCTCAATTGTACCAATATATGGTGTAATGTGACTCTTATAGGGTGCAAAGTGACTCTAATATGGTGAAGTGTGACTTACATGGTTGATTTGAGCCAAAATATGGTCCAAAATTGACTCGTATAACAGTGGTACCAAGAGGATGTTAAAGGATGTTAAATTGCATGCACATGATGTTAACATGTCAATTGTACCAATATATGGTGGAACGTGACTCTTATAGGGTGCAAAGTGACTCTAATATGGTGAAGAGTGACTTACATGGTTGATTAGAGCCAAAATGTGGCCCAAAATTGACTCGTATAAATGTGGTACCAACAGGTGGTTAAAGGAAGTCAAATTGCATGTATATGATGTTAAAAGGTCAATTGTACCAATATATGGTGGCAAGTGACTCTTATAGGGTGCAAAGTGAATCTTATATGGTGAAGAGTGACTTACATGGTTGATTAGAGCCAAAATGTGACCTAAAATTGACTCGTACAAATGTGGTACCAAGAGGTGGTTAAAGGATGTTAAATTGCATGTATATGACGTCAACATACCAATTGTACAAATATATGGTGGCAAGTGACTCTAATAGGGTGCAAAGTGACTCGAATATGGTGAAAAGTAACTTACATGGTTGATTAGAGCCAAAATGTGGCCCAAAATTGAGTCATACAAAAGTGGTACAAAGAGGTGGTTAAAGTATGTTAAATTGCATGTATATAATGTTAACATGTCAATTATACCAATATATGGTGGAAAGTGACTCTTATAGGGTGCAAAGTGACTCTAATATGGTGAAGAGTGACTTACATGGTTGATTCGAGCCAAAATGTGGCCCAGAATTGACTCGTATAAAAGTGGTACCAATAGGTGGTTAAAGGATGTTAAATTTCATGTATATGATGTTACAAGGTCAATTGTACCAATATATGGTGGCAAGTGACTCTTATATGGCACAAAGTGACTTTAATATGGTGAAGAGTGACTTACATGGTTGATTAAAGCCAAAATGTGGCATAAAGTTGACTCGTATAAAAGTGGTACCAAGAGGTGGTTAAAGGATGTCAAATTGCATGTATATAAAGTTAACATGTCAATTGTACCAATATATGGTGGCAAGTGACTCTGATAGGGTACAAAGTGACTCTAATATGGTGAAGAGTGACTTACATGGTTGATTAAAGCCAAACAGTGGCCCAAAATTGACTCGTACAAAAGTAATACCAAGAGGTGGTTAAAGGATGTTAAATTGAATGTATATGATGTTAACATCTCAATTGTACCAATATATGGTGTAATGTGACTCTTATAGGGTGCAAAGTGAATCTAATATGGTGAAGTGTGACTTACATGGTTGATTAGAGCCAAAATATGGTCCAAAATTGACTCGTATAACAGTGGTACCAAGAGGATGTTAAAGGATGTTAAATTGCATGTATATGATGTTAACATGTCAATTGTACCAATATATGGTGGAACGTGACTCTTATAGGGTGCAAAGTGACTCTAATATGGTGAAGAGTGACTTACATGGTTGATTAGAGCCAAAATGTGGCCCAAAATTGACTCGTATAATTATGGTACCAACAGGTGGTTAAAGGAAGCCAAATTGCATGTATATGATGTTAAAAGGTCAATTGTACCAATATATGGTGGCAAGTGACTCTTATAGGGTGCAAAGTGAATCTAATATGGTGAAGAGTGACTTACATGGTTGATTAGAGCCAAAATGTGGCCTAAAATTGACTCGTACAAATGTGGTACCAAGAGGTGGTTAAAGGATGTTAAATTGCATGTATATGACGTCAACATATCAATTGTACCAATATATGGTGGCAAATGACTCTAATAGGGTGCAAAGTGACTCGAATATGGTGAAAAGTAACTTACATGGTTGATTAGAGCCAAAATGTGGCCCAAAATTGAGTCATACAAAAGTGGTACAAAGAGGTGGTTAAAGGATGTTAAATTGCATGTATATAATGTTAACATGTCAATTGTACCAAAATATGGTGGAAAGTGACTCTTATAGGATGCAAAGTGACTCTAATATGGTGAAGAGTGACTTACATGGTTGATTCGAGCCAAAATGTGGACCAAAATTGACTCGTATAAAAGTGGTACCAATAGGTGGTTAAAGGATGTTAAATTTCATGTATATGATGTTAACATGTCAATTGTACCAATATATGGTGGCAAGTGACTCTTATAGGGTGCAAAATGACTCTAATATAGTGAAGAGTGACTTACATGGTTGATTTGAGCAAAAATGTAGCCCAAAATTGACTCGTACAAAAGTGGTACGAAGAGGTGGTTAAAGGATGTTAAATTGCATGTACATGATGTTAACATGTCAATTGTACCAATATATGGTGGAAAATGACTCTTATAGGGTGCGAAGTGACTATAATATGGTGAAGCGTGACTTACATGGTTGATTAGAGCCAATATATGGCCCAAAATTGACTCGTATAAAAGTGGTACCAAGAGGTGGTTAAAGGTTGTTAAATTGTATGTATATTAATTTAACATGTCAATTGTACCAATTTTTGGTGGCAAGTGACTCTTATAGTGTGCATTGTGACTCTAATATGGAGAAGAGTGACTTACATGGTTGATTAGAGACAAAGTGCGGCCCAAAATTGACTCGTATTAATGTGGTACCAAGAGGTGGTTACAGGAAGTCAAATTGATTGTATATGATGTTAAAAGGTCAATTGTACCAATATATGGTGGCAAGTGACTCTTATAGGGCGCAAAGTGACTCTAATATGGTGAATAGTGACTTACATGGTTGATTAGAGTAAAAGTGTGGCCCAAAATTGACTCGTATAAATATGGTACCAACAGGTGGTTAAACGAAGTCAAATTTCATGTATATGATGTTACAAGGTCAATTGTACCAATATATGGTGGCAAGTGACTCTTATACGGCACAAAGTGACTTTAATATGGTGAAGAGTGACTTACAGGGTTGATTAAAGCCAAAATATGGCCTAAAATTGACTCGTATAAAAGTGGTACCAAGAGGTGGTTAAAGGATGTCAAATTGCATGTAAATAATGTTAACATGTCAATTGTACCAATATATGGTGGCAAGTGACTCTAATAGGGTACAAAGTGACTCTAATATGGTGAAGAGTGACTTACATGGTTGATTAGAGCCAAACTGTGGCCCAAAATTGACTCGTACAAAAGTAATACCAGGAGGTGGTTAAAGGAGGTTAAATTGCATGTATATGAAGTTAACATCTGAATTGTACCAATATATGGTGCAATGTGACTCTTATAGGGTGCAAAGTGACTCTAATATGGTGAAGTGTGACTTACATGCTTGATTAGAGCCAAAATATGGTCCAAAATTGACTCGTATAACAGTGGTACCAAGAGGATGTTAAAGGATGTTAAATTGCATGTATATGATGTTAACATGTCAATTGTACCAATATATGGTTGAACGTGACTCTTATAGGGTGCAAAGTGACTCTAATATGGTGAAGAGTGACTTACATGGTTGATTAGAGCCAAAATGTGGCCCAAAATTGACTCGTATAAATGTGGTACCAACAGGTGGTTAAAGGAAGTCAAATTGCATGTATATGATGTTAAAAGGTCAATTGTACCAGTATATGGTGGCAAGTGACTCTTATAGGGTGCAAAGTGAATCTAATATGGTGAAGAGTGACTTACATGGTTGATTAGAGCCAAAATGTGGCCTAAAATTTACTCGTACAAATGTGGTACCAAGAGGTGGTTAAAGGATGTTAAATTGCATGTATATGAAGTCAACATATGAATTGTACCAATATATGGTGGAAAGTGACTCTAATAGGGTGCAAAGTGACTCGAATATGGTGAAAAGTAACTTACATGGTTGATTAGAGCCAAAATGTGGCCCAAAATTGAGTCATACAAAAGTGGTATAAAGAGGTGGTTAAAGTATGTTAAATTGCATGTATATAATGTTAACATGTCAATTGTACCAATATATGGTGGAAAGTGACTCTTATAGGGTGCAAAGTGACTCTAATATGGTGAAGAGTGACTTACATTGTTGATTCGAGCCAAAATGTGGCCCAAAATTGACTCGTATAAAAGTGGTACTAATAGGTGGTTAAAGGATGTTAAATTTCATGTATATGATGTTAACATGTCAATTGTACCAATATATAGTGGCAAGTGACTCTTATAGGGTGCAAAATGACTCTAATATAGTGAAGAGTGACTTACCTGGTTGATTTGAGCAAAAATGTGGCCCAAAATTGACTCGTACAAAAGTGGTACAAAGAGGTGGCTAAAGGATGTTAAATTGCATGTACATGATGTTAACATGTCAATTATACCAATATATGGTGGAAAATGACTCTTATAGGGTGCGAAGTGACTATAATATGGTGAAGCGTGACTTACATGGTTGATTAGAGCCAATATATAGCCCAAAATTGACTCGTATAAAAGTGGTACCAAGAGCTGGTTAAAGGTTGTTAAATTGTATGTATATTAAGTTAACATGTCAATTGTACCAATGTATGGTGGCAAGTGACTCTTATAGTGTGCATTGTGACTCTAATATGGAGAAGAGTGACTTACATGGTTGATTAGAGCCAAAGTGTGGCCCAAAATTGACTCGTATTAATGTGGTACCAAGAGGTGGTTAAAGGAAGTCAAATTGATTGTATATGATGTTAAAAGGTCAATTGTACCAATATATGGTGGCAAGTGACTCTTATAGGGCGAAAAGTGACTCTAATATGGTGAAGAGTGACTTACATGGTTGATTAGAGTAAAAGTGTGGCCCAAAATTGACTCGTATAAATGTGGTACCAATAGGTGGTTAAAGGAAGTCAAATTTCATGTATATGATGTTACAAGGTCAATTGTACCAATATATGGTGGCAAGTGACTCTTATATGGCACAAAGTGACATTAATATGGTGAAGAGTGACTTACAGGGTTGATTAAAGCCAAAATGTGGCCTAAAATTGACTAGTATAAAAGTGGTACCAAGAGGTGGTTAAAGGATGTCAAATTGCATGTATATAAGGTTAACATGTCAATTGTACCAATATATGGTGGCAGGTGACTCTAATAGGGTACAAAGTGACTCTAATATGGTGAAGAGTGACTTTCATGGTTGATTAGAGCCAAACTGTGGCCCAAAATTGACTCGTACAAAAGTAATACCAAGAGGTTGTTAAAGGATGTTAAATTGCATGTATATGATGTTAACATCTCAATTGTACCAATATATGGTGTAATGTGACTCTTATAGGGTGCAAAGTGACTCTAATATGGTGAAGTGTGACTTACATGGTTGATTAGAGCCAAAATATGGTCCAAAATTGACTCGTATAACAGTGGTACCAAGAGGATGTTAAAGGATTTTAAATTGCATGCATATGATGTTAACATGTCAATTGTACCAATATATGGTGGAACGTGACTCTTATAGGGTGCAAAGTGACTCTAATATGGTGAAGAGTGACTTACATGGTTGATTAGAGCCAAAATGTGGCCCAAAATTGACTCGTATAAATGTGGTACCAACAGGTGGTTAAAGGAAGTCAAATTGCATGTATATGATGTTAAAAGGTCAATTGTACCAATATATGGTGGCAAGTGACTCTTATAGGGTGCAAAGTGAATCTTATATGGTGAAGAGTGACTTACATGGTTGATTAGAGCCAAAATGTGGCCTAAAATTGACTCGTACAAATGTTGTACCAAGAGGTGGTTAAAGGATGTTAAATTGCATGTATATGAAGTCAACATACCAATTGTATGAATATATGTTGGCAAGTGACTCTAATAGGGTGCAAAGTGACTCGAATATGGTGAAAAGTAACTTACATGGTTGATTAGAGCCAAAATGTGGCCCAAAATTGAGTCATACAAAAGTGGTACAAAGAGGTGGTTAAAGTATGTTAAATTGCATGTATATAATGTTAACATGTCAATTGTACCAATATATAGTGGAAAGTAACTTTTATAGGGTGCAAAGTGACTCTAATATGGTGAAGACTGACTTACATGGTTGATTCGAGCCAAAATGTGGCCCAGAATTGACTCGTATAAAAGTGGTACCAATAGGTGGTTAAAGGATGTTAAATTTCATGTATATGATGTTAACATGTCAATTGTACCAATATATGGTGGCAAGTGACTCTTATAGGGTGCAAAATGACTCTAATATAGTGAAGAGTGACTTACATGGTTGATTTGAGCAAAAATGTGGCCCAAAATTGACTCGTACAAAAGTGGTACAAAGAGGTGGTTAAAGGATGTTAAATTGCATGTACATGATGTTAACATGTCAATTGTACCAATATATGGTGGAAAATGACTCTTATGAAGTGACTATAATATGGTGAAGCGTGACTAACATGGTTGATTAGAGCCAATATATGGCCCAAAATTGACTCGTATAAAAGTGGTACCAAAAGGTGGTTAAAGGTTGTTAAATTGTATGTATATTAAGTTAACATGTCAATTATACCAATGTATGGTGGCAAGTGACTCTTATAGTGTGCATTGTGACTCTAATATGGAGAAGAGTGACTTACATGGTTGATTAGAGCCAAAGTGTGGCCCAAAATTGACTCGTATTAATGTGGTACCAAGAGGTGGTTACATGAAGTCAAATTGATTATATATGATGTTAAAAGGTCAATTGTACCAATATATGGTGGCAAGTGACTCTTATAGGGCGCAAAGTGACTCTAATACGGTGAAGAGTGACTTACATGGTTGATTAGAGTAAAAGTGTGGCCCAAAATTGACTCGTATAAATGTGGTACCAACAGGTGGTTAAAGGAAATCAAATATCATGTATATGATGTTACAAGGTCAATTGTACCAATATATGGTGGCAAGTGAATCTTATATGGCACAAAGTGACTTTAATATGGTGAAGAGTGACTTACAGGGTTGATTAAGGCCAAAATGTGGCCTAAAATTGACTAGTATAAAAGTAATACCAAGAGGTGGTTAAAGGATGTTAAATTGCATGTATATGATGTTAACATCTCAATTGTACCAATATATGGTGGCAAGTGACTCTAATAGGGTACAAAGTGACTCTAATATGCTGAAGAGTGACTTACATGGTTGATTAGAGCCAAACTGTGGCCCAAAATTGACTCGTACAAAAGTTATACCAAGAGGTGGTTAAAGGATGTTAAATTGCATGTATATGATGTTAACATCTCAATTGTACCAATATATGGTGTAATGTGACTCTTATAGGGTGCAAAGTGACTCTAATATGGTAAAGTGTGACTTACATGGTTGATTAGACCCAAAATATGGTCCAAAATTGATTCGTATAACAGTGGTACCAAGAGGATGTTAAAGGATGTTAAATTGCATGTATATGATGTTAACATGTCACTTGTACCAATATATGGTGGAACGTGACTCTTATAGGGTGCAAAGTGACTCTAATATGGTGAAGAGTGACTTACACGGTTGATTAGAGCCAAAATGTTGCCCAAAATTGACTCATATAAATGTGGTACCAACAGGTGGTTAAAGAATCTCAAATTGCATGTATATGATATTAAAAGGTCAATTGTATCAATATATGGTGGCAAGTGACTCTTATAGGGTGCAAAGTGAATCTAATATGGTGAAGAGTGACTTACATGGTTGATTAGAGCCAAAATATGGCCTAAAATTGACTCGTACAAATGTGGTACCAAGAGGTGGTTAAAGGATGTTAAATTGCATGTATATGAACTCAACATACCAATTGTACGAATATATGGTGGCAAGTGACTCTAATAGGGTGCAAAGTGACTCGAATATGGTGAAAAGTAACTTACATTGTTGATTAGAGCCAAAATGTGGCCCAAAATTGAGTCGTACAAAAGTGGTACAAAGAGGTGGTTAAAGTATGTTAAATTGCATGTATATAATGTTAACATGTCAATTGTACCAATATATGGTGGAAAGTGACTCTTATAGGGTGCAAAGTGACTCTAATATGGTGAAGAGTGACTTACATGGTTGATTCGAGCCAAAATGTGGCCTAAAATTGACTCGTATAAGAGTGGTACCAATAGGTGGTTAAAGGATGTTAAATTTCATGTATATGATGTTAATATGTCAATTGTACCAATATATGGTGGCAAGTGACTCTTATAGGGTGCAAAATGACTTAAATATAGTGAAGAGTGACTTACATGGT
The DNA here is from genome assembly GCF_009905375.1 of Apium graveolens. NCBI lineage: Eukaryota > Viridiplantae > Streptophyta > Magnoliopsida > Apiales > Apiaceae > Apium > Apium graveolens. Next base: position 20,903,368 of record NC_133657.1, on the reverse strand, counting down.
TGATTTGAGCAAAAATGTGGCCCAAAATTGACTCGTACAAAAGTGGTACAAAGAGGTGGCTAAAGGATGTTAAATTGCATGTACATGATGTTAACATGTCAATTATACCAATATATGGTGGAAAATGACTCTTATAGGGTGCGAAGTGACTATAATATGGTGAAGCGTGACTTACATGGTTGATTAGAGCCAATATATGGCCCAAAATTGACTCGTATAAAAGTGGTACCAAGATGTGGTTAAAGGTTGTTAAATTGTATGTATATTAAGTTAACATGTCAATTGTACCAATGTATGGTGGCAAGTGACTCTTATAGTGTGCATTGTGACTCTAATATGGAGAAGAGTGACTTACATGGTTGATTAGAGTAAAAGTGTGGCCCAAAATTGACTCGTATAAATGTGGTACCAACAGGTGGTTAAAGGAAGTCAAATTTCATGTATATGATGTTACAAGGTCAATTGTACCAATATATGGTGGCAAGTGACTCTTGTATGGCACAAAGTGACTTTAATATGGTGAAGAGTGACTTACAGGGTTGATTAAAGCCAAAATATGGCCTAAAATTGACTAGTATAAAAGTGGTACCAAGAGGTGGTTAAAGGATGTCAAATTGCATGTATATAAGGTTAACATGTCAATTGTACCAATATATGGTGGCAGGTGACTCTAATAGGGTACAAAGTGACTCTAATATGGTGAAGAGTGATTTACATGTTTGATTAGAGCCAAACTGTGGCCCAAAATTGACTCGTACAAAAGTAATACCAAGAGGTGGTTAAAGGATGTTAAATTGCATGTATATGATGTTAACATCTTAATTCTACCAAAATATGGTGTAATGTGACTCTTATAGGGTGCAAAGTGCCTCTAATATGGTGAAGTGTGACTTACATGGTTGATTAGAGCCAAAATATGGTCCAAAATTGACTCGTATAACAGTGGTACCAAGAAGATGTTAAAGGATGTTAAATTGCATGTATATGATGTTAACATGTCAATTGTACCAATATATGGTGGAAGTGACTCTTATAGGGTGCAAAGTGACTCTAATATGGTGAAGAGTGACTTACATGGTTGATTAGAGCCAAAATGTGGCCCAAAATTGACTTGTATAAATGTGGTACCAACAGGTGGTTAAAGGAAGTCAAATTGCATGTATATGATGTTAAAAGGTCAATTGTACCAATATATGGTGGCAAGTGACTCTTATAGGGTGCAAAGTGAATCTAATATGGTGAAGAGTGACTTACATGGTTGATTAGAGCCAAAATGTGGCCTAAAATTGACTCGTACAAATGTGGTACCAAGAGGTGGTTAAAGGATGTTAAATTGCATGTATATGACGTCAACATATCAATTGTACCAATATATGGTGGCAAGTGACTCTAATAGGGTGCAAAGTGACTCGAATATGGTGAAAAGTAACTTACATGGTTGATTAGAGCCAAAATGTGGCCCAAAATTGAGACGTACAAAAGTGGTACAAAGAGGTGGTTACAGGATGTTAAATTGCATGTATATAATGTTAACATGTCAATTGTACCAATATATGGTGGAAAGTGACTCTTATAGGGTGCAAAGCGACTCTAATATGGTGAAGAGTGACTTACATGGTTGATTCGAGCCAAAATGTGGCCCAAAATTGACTCGTATAAAAGTGGTACCAATAGGTGGTTAAAGGATGTTAAATTTCATGTATATGATGTTAACATGTCAATTGTACCAATATATAGTGGCAAGTGACTCTTATAGGGTGCAAAATGACTCTAATATAGTGAAGAGTGACTTACCTGGTTGATTTGAGCAAAAATGTGGCCCAAAATTGACTCGTACAAAAGTGGTACAAAGAGGTGGCTAAAGGATGTTAAATTGCATGTACATGATGTTAACATGTCAATTATACCAATATATGGTGGAAAATGACTCTTATAGGGTGCGAAGTGACTATAATATGGTGAAGCATGACTTACATGGTTGATTAGAGCCAATATATAGCCCAAAATTGACTCGTATAAAAGTGGTACCAAGAGGTGGTTAAAGGTTGTTAAATTGTATGTATATTAAGTTAACATGTCAATTGTACCAATGTATGGTGGCAAGTGACTCTTATAGTGTGCATTGTGACTCTAATATGGAGAAGAGTGACTTACATGGTTGATTAGAGCCAAAGTGTGGCCCAAAATTGACTCGTATTAATGTGGTACCAAGAGGTGGTTAAAGGAAGTCAAATTGATTGTATATGATGTTAAAAGGTCAATTGTACCAATATATGGTGGCAAGTGACTCTTATAGGGCGAAAAGTGACTCTAATATGGTGAAGAGTGACTTACATGGTTGATTAGAGTAAAAGTGTGGCCCAAAATTGACTCGTATAAATGTGGTACCAACAGGTGGTTAAAGGAAATCAAATATCATGTATATGATGTTACAAGGTCAATTGTACCAATATATGGTGGCGTGTGAATCTTATATGGCACAAAGTGACTTTAATATGGTGAAGAGTGACTTACAGGGTTGATTAAGGCCAAAATGTGGCCTAAAATTGAGTAGTATAAAAGTAATACCAAGAGGTGGTTAAAGGATGTTAAATTGCATGTATATGATGTTAACATCTCAATTGTACCAATATATGGTGGCAAGTGACTCTAATAGGGTACAAAGTGACTCTAATATGCTGAAGAGTGACTTACATGGTTGATTAGAGCCAAACTGTGGCCCAAAATTGACTCGTACAAAAGTAATACCAAGAGGTGGTTAAAGGATGTTATATTGCATGTATATGATGTTAACATCTCAATTGTACCAATATATGGTGTAATGTGACTCTTATGGGGTGCAAAGTGACTCTAATATGGTGAAGTGTGACTTACATGGTTGATTAGAGCCAAAATATGGTCCAAAATTGATTCGTATAACAGTGGTACCAAGAGGATGTTAAAGGATGTTAAATTGCATGTATATGATGTTAACATGTCACTTGTACCAATATATGGTGGAACGTGACTCTTATAGGGTGCAAAGTGACTCTAATGTGGTGAAGAGTGACTTACACGGTTGATTAGATCCAAAATGTTGCCCAAAATTGACTCGTATAAATGTGGTACCAACAGGTGGTTAAAGGATGTCAAATTGCATGTATATGATGTTAAAAGGTCAATTGTATCAATATATGGTGGCAAGTGACTCTTATAGGGTGCAAAGTGAATCTAATATGGTGAAGAGTGACTTACATGGTTGATTAGAGCCAAAATGTGGCCTAAAATTGACTAGTAAAAATATGGTACCAAGAGGTGGTTAAAGGATGTTAAATTGCATGTATATGACGTCAACATATCAATTGTACCAATATATGGTGGCAAGTGACTCTAATAGGGTGCAAAGTGACTCGAATATGGTGAAAAGTAACTTACATTGTTGATTAGAGCCAAAATGTGGCCCAAAATTGAGACGTACAAAACTGGTACAAAGAGGTGGTTACAGGATGTTAAATTGCATGTATATAATGTTAACATGTCAATTGTACCAATATATGGTGGAAAGTGACTCTTATAGGGTGCAAAGTGACTCTAATATGGTGAAGAGTGACTTACATGGTTGATTCGAGCCAAAATGTGGCCCAAAATTGACTCGTATAAAAGTGGTACCAATAGGTGGTTAAAGGATGTTAAATTTCATGTATATGATGTTAACATGTCAATTGTACCAATATATGGTGGCAAGTGACTCTTATAGGGTGCAAAATGACTCTAATATAGTGAAGAGTGACTTACATGGTGATTTGAGCAAAAATGTGGCCCAAAATTGACTCGTACAAAAGTGGTACAAAGAGGTGGTTAAAGGATGTTAAATTGCATGTACATGATGTTAACATGTCAATTGTACCAATATATGGTGGAAAATGACTCTTATAGGGTGCGAAGTGACTATAATATGGTGAAGCGTGACTTACATGGTTGATTAGAGCCAATATATGGCCCAAAATTGACTCATATAAAAGTGGTACCAAGAGGTGGTTAAAGGTTCTTAAATTGTATGTATATTAAGTTAACATGTCAGTTGTACCAATGTATGGTGGCAAGTGACTCTTATAGTGTGTATTGTGACTCTAATATGGAGAAGAGTGACTTACATGGTTGATTAGAGCCAAAGTGTGGCCCAAAATTGACTCGTATTAATGTGGTACCAAGAGGTGGTTACAGGAAGTCAAATTGATTGTATATGATGTTAAAAGGTCAATTGTACCAATATATGGAGGCAAGTGACTCTTATATGGCACAAAGTGACTTTAATATGGTGAAGAGTGACTTACAGGGTTGATTAAAGCCAAAATGTGGCCTAAAATTGACTAGTATAAAAGTGGTACCGAGAGGTGGTTAAAAGATGTCAAATTACATGTAAATAATGTTAACATGTCAATTGTACCAATATATGGTGGCAAGTGACTCTAATCGGGTAGAAAGTGACTCTAATATGGTGAAGAGTGACTTACATGGTTGATTAGAGCCAAACTGTGGCCCAAAATTGACTCGTACAAAAGTAATACCAATAGGTGGTTAAAGGATGTTAAATTGCATGTATATGATGTTAACATGTCAATTGTACCAATATATGGTGGCAAGTGACTCTTATAGGGTGCAAAATGACTCTAATATAGTGAAGAGTGACTTACATGGTTGATTAGAGCAAAAATGTGGCCCAAAATTGACTCGTACAAAAGTGGTACAAAGACGGGGTTAAAGGATCTTAAATTGCATGTACATGATGTTAACATGTCAATTGTACCAATATATGGTGGAAAATGACTCTTACAGGGTGCAAAGTGACTATACTATGGTGAAGCGTGACTTACATGGTTGATTAGAATCAATATATGGCCCAAAATTGACTCGTATAAAAGTGGTACCAAGAGGTGGTTAAAGGTTGTTAAATTGCATGTATATTATGTTAACATGTCAATTGTACCAATGTATGGTGGCAAGTGACTCTTATAGGGTGCATTGTGACTCTAATATGGAGAATAGTGACTTATATGGTTGATTAGAGCCAAAGTGTGCCCAAAATTGACTCGTATTAATGTGGTACCAAGAGGTGGTTAAAGGAAGTCAAATTGCTTGTATATGATGTTAAAAGGTCAATTGTACTAATATATGGTGACAAGTGACTCTTATAGGGAGCAAAGTGACTTTAATATGGTGAACAGTGACTTATATGGTTGATTAGGGCCAAAATATGGCCCTGAATTAACTCGTAAAAAAGTGGTACCAAGAGGTGGTTAAAGGATGTTAAATTGCATGTATATGACGTCAACATATCAATTGTACCAATATATGGTGGCAAGTGACTCTAATAGGGTGCAAAGTGACTCGAATATGGTCAAAAGTGACTTACATGGTTGATTAGAGCCAAAATGTGGCCCAAAATTGAGTCGTAGAAAAGTGGTACAAAGAGGTGGTTAAAGGATGTTAAATTGCATGTATATAATTATAACATGTCAATTATACCAATATATGGTGGAAAGTGACTCTTATAGTGTAATAACCCCAATTTTTGGAAATTTTTGAAACACTTATGAATAGTGTTTTTGCTGAATGAGAAAACTGTTCATGCCACGCTATGTAGGGGTTCTGTTATTGATCTTATGGGATATTATTAGTACTCTATGTGGTATATAAGTGTATGTAAAGATCGTCAGAATCCAATTCTGAACACTTTGGTTTTTCCCGGAAATCCACAAGATACGGAGAGAATTGAGTATAAGGTAACAGGATAAAAAGGATTTAAATTAAAGGATTATAATAGAGGATCATAAAAAGGAATATAATGTATTGAGAAAGGTTAAGGGAACCTAAGTAATAAGATCCCGGGTATGATCCTTCAAACGATAAACGAGAACGAAAGTTAAGCGAACCGTATAACAGATCAGCGGTCATTAGGCAAACGATTAGGAAGTTAATCAAAGGGATTAGTGGGAATGATGTCATCCAACCAATAGAAAGAGGACAAGGAAGGGAGGATGACATCATGAGGATGATATAAGCATGACATGGGAAGGAAGGAGGTGTGGTTGAATGAGAACCACACAAATTCAAGGGCAAGAAGGTAATTGACTAAAGCAAGCACAAAAACCAAGCAACCAAGCCAAGCAAAAATCATTTTCATCAAAAATCAAAAGCAACCAAGGCTTTGTTCATGAAGCTCTCGGGTGGTTTTCTTAAAAAATGAAAGTCCAAGCTCCTCCACTTACTATTTAGCAAGGTAATTATCTAAGCTTCCCCATGGATAGTTACATACTTCCTATAAGTTTAAACTTCTAATTCCAAGCCAATCTTTTTCTATAAATCATGAAAGAAGATGATGAATAGTGTTTTCAAGAACTAAAATTTGTGTTCTTGAAGTTTTGTTTAGATTAAGCTTGGATAAGGGCTTTAAAGGTGATTCCAAGCCATTCTCTTGATTCTCCACTCTCCAAGGAAGGTATAAACTACAAACCCTAGCTTTAGTTTTGAGTAATTAGGATTGAATGTGTTTGATATAGCATATGTGAAGCATGATGCTTGATTGGTTGAAGTTTGGTTGAGTTTGTAGAGATTAGTTGGTTTTGTTGCATTGTTGGAGTTGTAAATCTTGGTAATTAGTTAAAGAACCTAAGTAAAGCTTTTAGTTCATGTGAGGAATAAGTATAAATGGTTAATGTGGATTTGTTGGGGCAGTTATGATGTGGTTTGGAGGAATATTGGTTGTATGATTGAATTGGGGTTGATTTGTGGTTGGTATTGAATGGTTTAAAATTTGAGAAATCGCGTAAACATAGCCGTCGTAACGTCCGATTTTCTATAGACTGTTTTTGTGCATAACATTAGGACCCGAGAACCACCTTCTAGATTATGACCACTGCCATGTTTAGATGGCTCATGTTACGAGCTTCGTTTTGATATGTAGTTCGTTCGATTCCGATGCACGGTTTAGGAGAAACGACCGTTTCAAGTAACGGCGTTTCGCGAACGAAACTTTTCCCCTCGCCTTACTTTGAAACATAGGTTAAAGACCAAAAAGGGTTAATTAATGTATGAAACATTTATGGTAAGTGTGTTAGGCAGTTGGTAAGACACTCGCGAAGGAATCGCTTTAAAACTCGTAAAGGTTAAATTATTAAAAATGGTGGAGCCGAGGGTACCCGAGTGGCTTAAGCGAATCAGTGAGCGCAAAACAAGCGTTATAGTCTAAGTTAGTTAAAGTATAGATTTACAAGTGACTTTGGTTTAATTCCAACTTACTTGTTGTTTATAGGTTACCAGACTCGTCCCGAGCCATTCGTAACCCCAGTCGCTCAGGCAAGTTTTCTACCCGTTATACTGTTGTTGTGATGTAAATATATGTATATGCATTATCTTGTGATATTGCATGATTGTTATTAGCAAATTTTGCGATATATTGGAGCATGCTAATATGGTATATATGCATGTCTGTTTCGTAATCTGGTTATCTATCTGTTGATTTCAATGCTTATAGTTGCATAATACCTATGCTAGAAATAAGCAAGTAGTTGCGTATACCCTTAGTATAGGGGATAAAAGGTGAACATATTTCTAAACCGAGAGTCGATGTTCCCGAGTATATATATATATATATTTATTTATATATATATATATATATGGATATAGTTTTTAAAACTATTAATCGAATAAGGTTTATTCGATAACTTTAACTTTATTTTATTATTGAATATTATTTCGAATATTATTCGAAGGCGTATGACTCCTTTACATTATTTATTGAATATTATTTGAATATTCATTTGAGGATGTATGACTCCTTTATTTTATTTAATGAATATTATTTATAATATTCATTCGAGGTATTATGACTCAGCTTATTTTATTTATTGAATATTATTTGAATATTCATTTGAGGATCTATGACTCCGATTATTTGCTGAGATATATTCTTTATTTTATTAAAGAATAAGGTGTCGATAATCAAACTTATTTTTGATTATTCAAATAAAGATATTACTTTCGTATAAGTATATCTTTGATTATTTGCTATTCATTTCAAGTATAAGTTTTAATACTTCTACTTCAATTATTTTATAAAGATAATTTTTTTATGGGAATATTATTTAAATAATAATATTCAGACATTTTCTAAATATTCTGGGGACTGATTTACTTCATTAAATCAGTTTTACTCCAAACACTCTTTAAAGTGTTTTCGAGTCTTTAAAATGATTTTCAAAAGTTAGAGCGGATCCCAAAACTATTTTTATATTTAAGATCTTCCTTTTAAAAAGGGGATTTAAATACTCGCTCAAAACCTGGGGGATCCGGCTCGGTGGTGTGTTTTATATTCGCAACAAGGTTGCTGTCTTGGTAAAAGAGTTTTTGATTACTTACCCAATATTCGGGAAGTAAAATTCTTGGAACAAGTTAATCCATTAACAGGCATCGCCTGGGAAATATCGGTGAGTTTTCCTTTTCAACTAGGTACGACTTCTTGGTGGAGCCGTATCAACAAGTTTCTACTTGGGGAAAGGGGGAAACGAGCTTTACGTTTCAGAGTCATGGATTTCATCTGAACTAGGAGTGGCGTAAGTGGTCGAGTAGCGCCGACCCAGCCTTATTATATTGGCCCAAATGCCCTGGAAGTTCCGCTAAGGCGGTCCATTCCTTAGGAGTTCAGTGTTCGGTTGACAAGTAAATCCGACAGGTTCTCCTCTACATGTAGAAAATGGTGGGGTTGTACTACTACGACTGATCATCGTAAGTGGTCTTCCTGGCGCGGCAAACTCCCGTAATGAGTTCATCATCCAATTGGATAATTTCTGCAACACTACCCAGAGCACTTCGATAGAAAGGCTACGGTTGGGCGATTGTTGAGTGTTGGCAGGGTCAAGTTTTCAAAATGATGTTTACATCAAATGAAGTATCTCATAACTTCATTTTATTTTGATGATATTTTAAAAGATTTAATCTATTCAAATCTGGTCTTGTAGTCTCATCTATGTGATGAACTTTTGAACTAATTATAACTTGAACGGTGGTAGTTCAAGTAGTATTGGGAAAGATATAAGTATATTGGGGTATTTGGTAACCTCATCTTTTAAACTTATATCTAGTTAATAATTGTCTTATGAATGACAAAGATTTTCAGAAAAATGTTGAGACAAGGTTAGATGTATGAGATCACCTTGCAACGATATTTTTTTATATATACAGTTATACACTGGGATTTTGTGTATATTATGCATGGAAGAGGACTTCCAATATTTTGAAAAGTATATATGTATATATACTGAATATTTTGCGACTTCATCGCATTAAGATATCAAACTTGGTTCATTTCTTTTGACCAAGACTTTCATGAGTACGATGAGAAGGCTCATATATTATTAATCATTATACATATTATTTTGGTGGGCTTGCTGCTCACCCTTGCTTTCTTCTTTCATCACACAATAACAGATAGAAAAGATGAACAGAACCAAGCTCCCGATTCGCAAGCGATTAGGAGGCGTTCCGCAGTTTTCTAGAAGCATTGATGTCGCCGTAGCTGAGGTAGGAACTACCAATAGGCTAGGCTTTCAACTTTTGATGTATCAGATTATGTATATTTATGAATTGTAATAATGGCAAAGAAATATAAATTTATTCAGAAACCTGTTTAAGGTGTATTGGCATATAATTGTGGAATAAAACGACTTGCGATTATTTTTGGATATTCATCTCTGAGACTATAACTTGTGGTGTGTGTGTTTATTGTGGGGTCAAAGTACAGAGTAGTTGATTATTTATTAAGATTGGGTGTTGTTAAGGAAAATGGAACTCGTGACGACCCGGATCCCCGACCCCGGATCTGGGGGTGTTACAGAAATGGTATCAGAGCTAAGCGTTATAAACCTCAGAGATGATGGGACGTTAAGATAATAAGTTCACTAAGATAATAAGAACTCTTGCCAAGTTCATAGTCGGGCTACCTAACGTAGTACTGACAGTTAAAACCCTTATGGGAACCCTTATAAATATCGTGATAGGAGCGTAGTTTGTTATCGTATATGGTAGCGGGACTCCGAACCCTGAGGTTGAGGAGCAACATCGCGATGATATTTTATTACTAATTGGAGATCGGATTGTGGATCCGATAGAGTGTCCTAATGCAGGACCGGATGATGTTGATATTGAGAATTTAGCGGTTGAGGATGTTGTCCTAGAAGGGATAGTTGTTGAGGAGGATCCCATGGAGGATCCTGACAGGATTGGATAAAGGACCACTGATGAATTGATGACCATGGTTTGGTCGACTACCAGAGGTAGGATTGGCCGGTCACTACCGGAGGTTCGTTCAAGTTGTAAAGATAGTAGCCCCTTTAACGCGGCTTACTCGTAAGACTGAGAAGTTCGAATGGACAGAGAAATGCGAGAACAGCTTTCATGAACTGAAGCAGAGATTGGTGATGGCCCTTATGCTGGCGTTGCCGGATGGAAAAAGAGATTTTGTGAAGTATAGTGACGCTTCGCACAAGGGCTTAGGGTGCGTGCTTATGCAGCACGGTAAGGTAATCGCGTACATGTCAAGACAATTAAGGTAATATGAAATTCGATATCCCCGCTCATGAGCTTAGGCTCGTGGCAATAGTTTTACCCTAAAGATTGGAGGCACTACTTGTATGGAGAGAAGTGCGAGAATTACCTAAGCCATAAGTGCTCTAGTACATTCTTACGTAGAAAGAGCTCAACATACGCCAGAGGAGGCGGTTAGAGCTAATCAAGAATTATGATTGGGAGATTCTTTATCATTCGGGGAAAGCCAATATGGTGGCGGATGCCCTTAGTAAAAAGGAGAGACTCAAGATGATAATGTCTTTGGAGAGTTTATAAGAGATTTTGAGAAAATGGAAATAGTAGTGAAGGTAACCGGAGCCGGTACCGAAAAGCTGTTTGAGATTGCAATACAGCCCGAATTATTGGAAAAGATCATATTGTGCCAGAAAAAGTTATGAATAAAGGCAGAGAGCCAACAAATGGATAAGAGGTTAATATCGAGAAAGATGATAAGGGAATAATGAGGTATTCCTATAGAATTTGGGTTCCGAAAGTTCAAGAGCGTAAGGATGAGATCTTAGATGAAAGCTAGTTTGAGGAATAAGATTTAGAGCAAACCCTGAACGTGATAGTCAGGGAGGTCGCCATCAAGATAGAAGGAACCCATGACATAATGGAGTGGAAAATGAGGATTTTAAATTAAAAGATGACCCCAATTATGGGGAGTAGGATGAAACATTTCATACTAAGGAAATAGAAAGTCGAGTAAGGAAAGGAGACCCGAGACGGTACTCCTATACGGCAATTCATGGACCTGTCTAAAAAGAACTTAGACTATTATCCCCAACCACCACCCTGAGGAGACAGTGCGGTGAGAAATTCTTTCAGGACCTTTAAGTCGCTAAGCTCTCAGAGTTCCATGGAACAAGCTGACCCAGCCGAGGCAAGAGCCTGGCTAAAGGAAATATAGGAATTATTCGAGATTCTAAATGATTGACGAATCACAAAAGACTGTTTTTGTCACTTACCCTCCTAAGAGAGAGACCACCCGCTGGTGAAAGACCAAGAAAGGCATGGAGCCAGAGGTTATGATAAACTGATTAAAGTTCAGCCAATTGTTTTCGGGAAAGTAATTCCCAAGGTTATGGAGAGAGTGTAAAAGCTTTAGAGCCAGAACAAAGGCAGATGAGTATGATGAATTGTGAATTTAAGTTGTAAAAGTTGTCAAGATTCGTTGTGTTGAAATCAATATTTATGTTGTGTTGGTTCATGAAATGATTGTAAGAGAAAGGAAAATAAAGGGAGACTAAAGTGGAAAGAAATAAAAAGGCAATACAGTTTGAGGAATGATAAGGGAGTAGGGTATGAGGAAACCCTAAAGACTCGTAGCAATAGAAATAAAAGTATGTAATCATTGGGATGAGAGTGATTCACCATGAGTTAAAGTTGATGGTTGAAGGCATAAGAGTTATGTATATTTTATCCCCTTTAAGTTGGGAGGATTCGAGGAAACCATGAGATAGTTCGAAGGATAAATAATGAGACACGGATAGACTGAGGAGACAAGGAAGTAAGAAATTAGGAAAATTGGATGAAGGAAGTGACCTTCAAGAATGTAAAGTGTAAGACCAGTGGCTTGATACCCAGAAAGGGATACGCTAGGTATGAGAGATATCCCAACATTGAGATGATTGTTGAGATAAACAACAAAATTAAATAAGGAATTATTAAGAAGAAGTTCACGTTGAACACGACCAATATCTTCCAGAACATCCTTGTTATCGTCACCAAATTAGGCAAGACAAGCGGATAACCGTGGTTATCTTTTGGAGGCCATATTGATTGATCCCATTTTGAATACAGATGTTATTGGGAAATTAGACATGTACTATCGAGGTGGGAATGATTGAATAAGACACCCTTATCAGGGATATATGACTTTATTTATCCATGGAAGGATGCTTGTACCTTTTTAAAGGTGGAATTAAGGATAGAACATCGATAACTTAAAACGAATCCTAGGGGAATGCATAAAGGTTGGCATTTCACCCTTAATAGGGATAGTATGAGTTTTGACAGTATGAATTGGAAAGGGTTAAGGTAATAATAACCTTTAAGGATCAGTGGAGAAATTTTTCAGAAGTAAATAGACAATGGTTCTAGTATCAGTAAATGGTATTTGATATGCCCTGTATATAGGGAATACAGGAGGAACGATTGAAGGATAACCTTAGAGGTTTTACAAGGAGAAGGGAAATATTCGAAATTCTCAAGAATAAAAATGTTGATAAAGGAAATATGACATAATTATAATGTTGCCAAGTGGGGCACGTGTTAAACCACGAGAAAGTATGGATCGAACCAGTAATGGTCGAAATTATTCAGGGCAATTAGGACTTAAGATAAAAGATGTTCTAATTATGATTGAGAGTCAGTCATGACAGTGATTAACCTCTAAAGACTGAGGCAACAACTTATGGAAAAATGGTGATTTTTTTTTTTACTTATCAGATGTTAAGGAAAACATCTTCACATAAGCTGTGATTGAAATGAGGTAGAAAATTTAGTTGAAGGTGGTTAAAAGACATTGATTATAAGGAACTATTACTATCAGGGAAGGCCAAAGAGGTGGCCAACACTTTAAAGGTAAGAGGATAATTATAGGCGCGTGTGCCAAAAGAATATAGTGATTGATAGGGATAAATAAATCCTGATAATGGGCTGCTGGACCCAATAAGAAGGTGTTTGATATTCAGACCAGAAAGGTTAAGCCTTATGGACCAGATCAGGTCTGGTCGAATAAAAAAGGCCCAAAAGCCCTGATTATTAATTAATTTCGTAATTAATTAATAAGGGAAAAATCAGTTGTTGAGAAGAGTCCTGATAAGGATATAAATCCTTATAGATAAGCCTCAAGGGGACCTAAAAGGATAAGGAATCAGTTTCCTACTATCTAGGACTCCAAAGTCCATTCTAATTATGAGACTTGCCCACCAAGTCTCCTATACCAAGTCCAATTCAAGGACCACCAACATCTATATAAGGGGTCTCACCCCACAAATCAGAACTACGTTTTTTGGCTTGATTCTCTAACTCACAGAGATATGTAGGCATCTCGTAAAGGCAGAATTAAGCTACGAAACACGAGAGCAGCCATTAAAGGCCTTGAGCTCCCGAATCTTAGTAATAAATACAGCAAGTAATAACCTTAGCTTTTTATCCATAACATTTGGCGCCGTCTGTGGGAAAAACGGAACAACAACCATGGCGAGAACACGGAGAACAACCAGCACTCTGGAGGAGGGAACACCATCAGGGACAACCCAGGTGATTTCATCAACCGTGGAGGTTCCTCCCCATTCAACTTATGCATCTACTCAGGGGGAAGCCCAGACAGGGGCAACTCATCCTCAGCCACAAGGGACAACTCCCCCGACTATTCAAGGTACGAATCCTCAAGTTCAACAAATACATATACCTGTGAATTCTCGACCCGTCGGGTATGAATATTCAACTATTGTTACTACTAACCCCCCTTATGGGATGCCCCTTCACCCTGAGGTTGGAGGAAGTGGATATGCTGGGCGAAGCGAAGCACGAGGGCGGTCGCCCCCCTATATACGAGGTTTGGATCCTATCCCTGAGGATCGGGAATTTTCTGGTCCATACACTGAGAGAGACTCCGAATCTTCGGATGATGAAGTGGCCCCGAGAAGGAGGCGTCCTGGAAAAGAGCCAATGGCCGATGGAAGGCAACGCCCCCAAAGCACCCCAGGGGTGAATCCCCAAGAAGTGCAGGAAAAGATCAGGGCTCATGAGGCTGAAATCCAAAGGCTGAGGCGTGATTTGGAGGCTCACCAAGCCACCAGACCCCACATACCTCCTAGGGGGAGAAATCCTCCTCCTATCATAGACCTGGATGGTCCGGTAAGAAGAAGGGCTGCTATCCCAAGAACTGATCCAAGCAATCTCCTTCCCCTTGGAGATCCTGATGATCCAACTCCACCCTTCACAGAAGAGATAATGAATGCCCATATCTCAAGGAAATTCAAGATGCCCACTATCAAAGCCTATGATGGCACGGGAGACCCCGCTAATCATGTTAGGACATTCTCTAATGCACTGCTGCTGCAACCCGTGAATGATGCTATAAAATGTCGGGCCTTCCCTCAAACCCTGTCGGGTATGGCTCAAAGATGGTACAGTCGCCTACCCCCAAATTCTATTGGATCATTCAGAGAATTAAGTCAGGCTTTTATTAAGCAATTCATCAGTGGAAGAGTCCATGAGAAAAGTTCAGCATCTCTTATGAGTCTTGTGCAGGGAGCTAAAGAATCCTTAAGAGATTACCTAAATCGTTTTACAAAGGAGGCTTTAAAAGTCCCAAACCTTGATGATAAGGTAGCCATGATAGCACTGCAACAAGGAACTAGGGATGAGTTTTTCAAGATGTCTTTGGCCAAACGACCCCCTGAGAGCATGTTGCAGCTCCAAGAGAGGGCAGGGAAGTATATCAAGGTTGAAGAAAGTATGAGGAAGACCGTAGTAAGTAATGAGCCCACTGGAGGCAAGAAATGAAAAACTGATTTGGAGTATATCGCTAAGGATAAATATCCTAGAACTGAACAAAACCCTGATTCAACCCCCAAGAAGGGAGGACCTGGGCAAAAGTTCACTGAATACGCTAAGCTGAATGCTCCCAGAAGTCAGATTTTGATGGAGATTGAGAAAGACAGAGATATTCGCTGGCCTAAGCCCTTGAAGGCTGATCCCGCCAAGCTAGATAAGGGCAAGTATTGCAGGTTTCACAAAGATGTTGGCCATGACACCGATGAGTGTAGGCAGTTGAAAGATGAAATTGAGTTTTTGATTCGAAAAGGAAGATTGAACAAGTATACTGGAGATGGAGGAGACAGAAATAATAATGGAAGGAAGAACTTTGAAGATCGTAGGAGGGACCAAGATGATCAGGGGCGGAATCCCCAACCTAGAGGACCAGTTATAAACACCATTTATGGAGGGCCGAGACCTCGAGGGCCTGTGATAAACACGATCTTTGGAGGTCCAACTGCTGCTGGATTGTCCAAAAATTCCAGAAAGGCATATACTAGAGAAGTTATGCATATTGTTGGAGAAGCCCCGAAGAGGGCCAGGACAGAAGTAACATTGGCTTTTGATGATTCCGACCTAGAGGGTGTGAAGTTTCCCCATGACGACCCGCTGGTCATAACGCCGATAATAGGAAATAGCCCGGTTAAGAGGGTCCTTGTGGATAATGGTGCTTCTGTGGATATCTTGCTCCACGACACCTTTCTAAGGATAGGGTATAACGACTCCCAGTTGACACCAACCGACATGCCGATATATGGATTTGCTGGAGTAGAATGTCCTGTGGAAGGGATAATTAAATTGCCAACCACCATAGGTACGGAGCCAAGGCAAGCAACGCAGATGCTGGATTTTGTGGTGGTAAAGGCTAGTTCAACTTATAATGCTATCATGGGGAGAACAGGGATACATGCCTTCAAGGCAGTCCCCTCTTCCTACCATTCAGTCATGAAGTTTCCCACCCGAAACGGGATTGGAGAAGAGAGAGGAGATCAAAAAATGGCTAGAAGCTGTTATGTGGCCTCTTTGAGGGCAGATGGAGTCGGGGGGCAGGTTCTTCCTATTGAAGATATGGATGTTCGAGAAAATGATGAGAATAGAGGAAGGCCAGCAGAAGAATTGGTTTCGGTTCCTTTAGATCCCAAGAATCCTGAGAGGATGACTTTCATTGGAGCCACATTGGAGGAGCCCCTTAGAGGGAAGTTAGTAAAATTTTTGCAAGAAAATAGTGATGTGTTTGCATGGTCAGCAGCTGATATGCCAGGCATAGACTCGGAGTTAATTACTCACAAGTTAAACGTGGATCCAAGCCGGAAGACAGTGAAACAAAAGAAAAGAAATTTTGCCCCGGAAAGACAAGAGGCTATAAAGCAGGAAGTGGAAAAGCTCTTAGAGGCTGGTTTCATTGAGGAGATTCAATTTCCGGAGTGGTTAGCAAACCCTGTAATGGTGAAGAAGGCTAATGGAAAGTGGAGGATGTGTATAGACTTCACCGATCTGAATGATGCATGCCCCAAAGACTGTTTTCCGCTGCCTAGAATTGATACTTTGATTGATGCCACCGCTGGACATGAGATGCTGAGTTTCATGGATGGGTTTAGCGGATACAACCAGATCAAAATGCATAAGGATGACATTCCAAAGGTATCATTTATCACTGACTTTGGTGTTTATTGTTATCTTGTTATGGCGTTTGGTCTCAAGAATGCAGGAGCCACCTATCAAAGGTTGGTGAATAAAATTTTTAAGGATCTTATTGGGAAGACTATGGAAGTCTATGTTGATGACATGCTAGTCAAGAGTCTAGTAAAGACTGATCATATAACCCATTTGAGGGAAGCTTTTGAGGTCCTGAGGTACCACAAGATGATGTTGAATCCCACGAAGTGTGCTTTCGGAGTAGGATCTGGAAAATTCTTGGGATTGATGGTCTCAAAGAGGGGAATTGAGGCTAACCCCGATAAAATAAAGGCAATCCTGGACATGGAACCCCCAAAAACTGTCAAGGATGTTCAGAAACTCACAGGAAGGGTTGCTGCGCTAGGACGATTCATCTCCAAGTCAGGAGACAAGTGTTTGTCATTCTTCAAGTCATTAAAGAACATTAAAGACTTTGTATGGAGTGAGGAAAATCAGAAGGCATTTGAAGAGTTAAAGAAGTATATGGGCCAGGCCCCGTTGTTGGCCAAGCCAGTTCTGGGTGAAGTTTTATTCTTGTACTTGGCTGTTTCAGAAAGCGCCTTGAGCGCGGTGTTGGTTAAGGAGGAACTGAAAGTCCAGAAACCCGTATACTATGTCAGCAAAATTTTGCATGGTGCTGAGTTGAATTATTCAGTCATTGAGAAATTCGCTTTAGCCTTGGTAATGGCTTCAAGAAAGCTGCGTCCTTATTTTCAAGCTCACCAAATTGAAGTGCTAACAAATCAGCCACTGAGAAATATCATTCACAGTCCCAAGGCAAGTGGGAGACTGATTAAGTGGGCAATAGAGTTGGGAGAGTTCGATCTCAAGTATAAGCCACGTATGGCCATAAAAGCCCAGGCACTAGCTGACTTCGTGGTGGAATGTACCATACCCAACCAAGAAGTCGGGGGGCAGGAAGATACCATACCTCAAGACAAGGGAGTCGACAATGGGGACAAGGAGAAAGAATATTGGGTTCTCTATTTTGATGGAGCATCAAAAACAAATTCCAGTGGAGCAGGGTTGGTTTTGCAAAGCCCTGATGGATTCTTAATTGAGTATGCCATGAAGCTAGACTTCCCAACCACAAACAATGAGGCAGAGTATGAAGCCCTGATTGTTGGCCTTGGTCTAGCTGGGACACTTAGAGTCAAAAACTTAAAGGTCCGTGGAGACTCGAAGTTGATCATATCCCAGGTAAAGGGAGAATTTGAAGCAAGGGATGATACGATGGCTAAGTATGTTCGCCTAGTAAGGGCTGTGATGACCCAATTTAATGAATGCCATGTTGAACACATTCCAAGGGAAGAAAATGCTAAAGCAGATGCGCTATCAAAGTTTGCTTCATCTGAGATTGAAGAAAGTTCAGGAAGTGTGTACTTCCGTGTTTTGAAGACACGAAGCATAGATGTTAAGCTTGTGGCTCCCGTAGGCTTGGGGACATCATGGATTGATCCCATCAAGGCTCACATTCAGACCGGTTGGTTGCCAAGCGATGCAATTGAGGCACGGAAGTTAACTGTTCGAGCACTAAGGTACTCTTTGATAGATGGGATTCTATATAAAAGATCTTTCGTGGTTCCTTACTTGAGGTGTCTCAGGCCCGATGAGGCACGCTTAGCTCTTGAGGAAGTGCATGGAGGTATTTGTGGGCAACACTTGGGGGGCAGGGCCTTGGCTCATAAGATAACTCGTTTAGGCTTCTATTGGCCAGAAATGATGGCTGATGCCAAAGAATATGTAAAGAAGTGTGATCGTTGTCAGAAGCATGCACCAGTCGCCAGACAACCCCCCGAGATGCTGACCTCTATCAACTCACCTATTCCCTTTGCTATGTGGGGGATGGATATTCTAGGGCCTTTTCCTATGGCCACAGCACAAAGGAAGTTTCTGATTGTAGCCATTGATTATTTCACCAAGTGGATCGAAGCCAAACCTTTGGCCAAAATCACAACTAAGCAGGTTGCACAATTCCTGTGGGAAAACATTATGTACCGATATGGAATTCCCCGTATCCTCGTCACTGACAATGGAACACAATTCAACAACGAGGAATTCAAGAAGTATTGCGAAGAAAATGAAATTGAGTTACGGTTCACCTCTGTGGCTCACCCGCAAGCCAATGGGCAAGCGGAGGTAGCAAATCGGATAATCCTGGATGGACTAAAGAAGAGGATCGAAAAGTCAAGAAATAATTGGGTGGATGAGATACTTCCCATATTGTGGGCCTATAGGACTACCTGTAGAGTCACGACAAATGCAACTTCTTTCATGTTGGCATATGGGGCGGAAGCAGTAGTTCCCGTGGAGATATCACATTCTTCTCCAAGGATTCAGGCTTTTGATGAAAAAGAAAATGAGGAAGGGTAGAAGTTAGCCCTGGATTTAATCGATGAAGTGCGAGATAAAGCACACGCAAAGATAGTAGAATATCAGAAAAAGGCTTCATTCTACTACAACCTAAGGGTTAAAGAGAGGTTTTTCAAACAAGGTGACCTAGTCTTGAGAAAAATAGAGGCTTCTGGTGTCGGACAGAAAGGAAAGCTTGCCCCAAATTGGGAAGGGCCGTATAGAGTCAAGAGCGTTCAGGGTAGAGGAACCTACAAGCTGGAGACTATGGATGGTTTTGAAGTCCCGAGAACCTGGCACGCACAAAACCTGAAGGTTTACTACGTGTGAGATGGTCGAAGTACGATTCTCACTCGTCAGGGCGAGTAGGTTGAAAAGCACCTTGAAGCTTTGCTTGCTAAGGATTTATATGTTTTAGTTTTATTACGAAATTTATTAAGACTTGTGTAAGGGACGAATCCCAGACAATTTTATGAAATTCATAAGTTCTTTAAAGTATGTTTGTGGCCTAACAAATAAAAATCAAATGCATGGATGCAAGCATAAAAGGTGATAAATGAAATAGATCTGATAGATGTTACAAAAGTTTGATAAATAAAGTCTCGAAAATAAAAAAAGCCACGCAGGGCTGAAAAAGCTCTAAGGAGCTGAAGTACCCTCGGCATCCATATCATCGTCCTCTCCACTCTCGCTGGATGTCTCTGTCGTCTCGGAGGAGGAGGAAGAGCTGTCGTCCTCAGCAGGTCTAGAAGAAGACTCGGGAGGAGGAAGGAGTGGATCCTGAGGAACATGGTCTGAGACAACTACTCGGGTACGAAACCTCTGTAGCAAAGCCTCGTCATCAGGGCAGATATAGTCCGCCGGGTTAATATCAGGACAAGCCTCGTTCACGGTCCCAAGGGCCGTGTCCCAACCAGTCCTAAAAAACTCGGGAAAGACTGAATCATCCCTAATCCTCATAGATTGGGCAAACTCCTCCGAGTCCAGATAGTTGTCTATAGCTTTATCCTTCTCCGCCCGAAGTACCACCAGCTCGGCGTTAGACTCTCCGAGTTCTTCCTCCTTGCGCTTGAGCTTCTTCTCCAGGGTAGCATACTTCTTCTGTTGCCTCCTGAGGGCATTATCGGCCTTATCAGAAGCCCGCTTCCATGATTCGGCTTGCCTCACGGCGCCTTGAAAATAGGCGTTAGACTGAAACAAAGCAACCAACGAAGTATAAGGCAAGAAAATGCTACAAGAATGAAAGATAAATTTAAAAGAGAGAAGGCATACCGAAGCCAGAGATTGGGCTCCCATGAGCTTAATCCTCTCAAGGTCAGGGGTGGCCACCACATCAGTAAAGTCCTTTGGAGTCACGCTATGGTAGGACCAATCCCAAGCATGTTTCATGGAACCAACCACGGTGTCCCCTCGGCGGAATCCCCAGAGAGGCTGGAAGGCTCCTGTGGCAGCAGCAGTAGGGGCAGCAGCAGTAATAGGAGCACTATGGCCCCCAGCTCCTTCAGTTGAAGCCTCCCCTATAGGCTCTTTCTGCTTCTTCAAAAAGATAGGCTCCGTGGCCTTTCCCCGGGTGTCTAGGCCTGCGAGCCGAGCTTTCTTCATCCTAGCTGTTTCCTCAACCAAAGGAACATTGTCCTCGTTAATCTCCTTAGCAGCTGAAACAAAGCAAAGGACAAAATAAGTGAAGTTAATAATGCATGAAATGAAGTAAAATTGAGAAGGGAAGAAAAATACCCTGTTGAGAAACAGAGGATAGTCCCACATGAATCAGGGAAAACTCCTCTAAGAGAGTCCAGCTGGTGGTCGTGCCATCATCCTGAGTAAGCCCATTATAAATAATAGTTTCTTCGGGAGTTAAGTGAATGGATTTGAGGCTACCATCACTGACCTTCCCAAAGGAAGATCAAAAAAGTGTGCCCCAGTCACCATTCTCCCAACGTAACCCGACGAAACTATTCCTCCAATTTTGATTATTATCAGGAATAGAGGCACTGTTAAAGATATGTTTGCTTTTGGGCCTTTGCTTGACATAGACCCAGCCGCAGATACTGGAAGAACTATTGTAACACTGAAAGACTTTCCTAAAAACAACTACAGAAAGAGGAAAGCCCTCCCTAAGACAGCAGACCATAAAACATAGAATGTTCCTCCAGGCGTTTGGAGGAAGCTGACACGGGTTGATTTGTAAATCAGCCAAAAGATGAGGAATAAAGGGGTGAAAAGGAAACCTAAGCCCAGCATTAAGGGCATCTGTGTAAATGAAAAGAGTATCGGGTCTCCAGTGGCAAGTACGATCACCACCAGAGACTGGAACTAATCTAAGAGGAGGAAGGACGTTATAACGAGCATTTAGTTTATTGAAATCTATGTTGTGCCAAGTATTACAATGATTAAAAGAGTCGAGATGTGCAGTGGAGGGATATTCATCCCCCCTAGTGTTAATCATATCAATTAAAGACATATATGAAGAGCGGATCTCGATATCCTTACCTCGTTTTGAAGCCGAGGCTATCTTTGCCGCCCTCTCGGAATTCTTGTCAGCCATTAGTAAGCTAGAAAAAGCCTGAAGGAGAGGTTGGAAAACTAAAGGAGGGGATTTGAGAGAGGAAAGGTTAGAAAGTTGGAGGAAGGATGAGGAGAAGTTGTAGAATGAGTAGAGAGGTGAAATGAGAGGTGTGGAGAAATCAAACTCTCACGCCACCTTTATATAGCCAAGGAAGGGGGATAATGGGCCTTAAAAAAGCCCATTTGGGCCCAAAACTTAGAAGGTTCTGGAATTATCCAGGAAGTTCCTGGAAAATTCAAGAGAATTCTAGCAAAAATCAGAAGAAAACTTGAGTTTTTGAAGAATCTGGAAGAATCCAGAAAAACCCTAGAAGGATTTGGAATTTGGGCTTAGAAAATAAAAGCCCATCTCAGAAAAGGGCCTAATTTTAGAAAAAATCAAGCCCGGTTAAGGGCCCAAGTGTTTAAAAAGCCCTGTTTGAGGCCCAAATGATGTTTAAGAAAAAAGAGTGGAAAGGGAGCCCAGTTAAAACAATGGGCCAATTGCAAAAACCTAGTTGGATCAAGAAAAATGGGCCCAAGGTTTTTCTATTGAAGCCCAGAAAAAAGGGTAGGCCAAATAAGAAAATAGGCCCA
The DNA here is from genome assembly GCF_009905375.1 of Apium graveolens. Lineage (NCBI taxonomy): Eukaryota > Viridiplantae > Streptophyta > Magnoliopsida > Apiales > Apiaceae > Apium > Apium graveolens. The sequence goes on along the minus strand of NC_133657.1, from coordinate 20,881,045 downwards.
GTTAAAATGGGCCCAAGTCTTAGCCCAGAATTAAGAGCTTAAATCCAAGTATATACTGTTATGGATTAAAAACTAATATATATAATTGCTGTATTTAATACTAAGGAACGTGAGCTTCGAGGCTCGATTTGACTGCTCTTGTGTTTCGTGACTCAATCTGCCTTAACAAGATGCCTACGTACCTTGCTGATTGCCAAGGATCAAGTCAAAAAACGTAGTTCTGATCTGTGGGGTGAGACCCCTTATATAGATGTTGGTGGTCCTTGAATTGGACTTGGTATAGGAGACTTGGTGGGCAAGTCTCATAATTAGAATGGACTTTGGAGTCCTAGATAGTAGGAAACTGATTCCTTATCCTTTTAGGTCCCCTTGAGGCTTATCTATAAGGATTTATATCCTTATCAGGACTCTTCTCAACAGCTGATTTTTCCCTTATTAATTAATTACGAAATTAATTAATAATCAGGGCTTTTGGGCCATTTTTATTCGACCAGACCTGATCTGATCCATCAGGCTTAACCTTTCTGGTCTGAATATCATACATCTTCATATTGGGCCTAGCAGCCCATTAATTATAAAATCAGGACTTATTTATCCCTATCATTTGCCCCCCAACTTTTGGGAAACATTGATTAGGTTTCGCAGAAGTTAAATCTATTCGTTCCCTTACAGGGTTTCGTTTTTGCGTAAAGTGTGGAGCGACCTACACATTTACAACGAATCTTCCTTTTATTCAGAAATTATCTTAATTTCCAGGAATTTTTCCCTAATTTTCTGGAATTTTCCCTAATTTTCTGGGATTTTTCCCTAATTTCTGGGATTTATCCTAATCTTCTGGATTTTTCCCTAATTTTCTGGGATTTTTCCCTAATTTCTGGGATTTATCCTAATCTTCTGGATTTTTCCCTAATTTCTGGATTTTTCCCTTAATTTCTGGGATTTATCCTAATTTTTCTGGATTTTTCCCTTAATTTCTGGGATTTATCCTAATTTTCTGGATTTTTCCCTTAATTTCTGGGATTTATCCTAATTTTTCTGGATTTTTCCCTTAATTTCTGGGATTTATCCTAATTTTCTGGATTTTTCCCTTAATTTCTGGGATTTATCCTAATTTTTCTGGATTTTTCCCTTAATTTCTGGGATTTATCCTATTTTTTTTGGATTTTTCCCTTAATTTCTGGGATTTATCCTAATTTTCTGGAGTTTTCCCTTAATTTCTGGGATTTATCCTAATTTTTCTGGATTTTTCCCTTAATTTCTGGGATTTATCCTAATTTTTCTGGATTTTTACCTTAATTTCTGGGATTTATCCTAATTTTTCTGGATTTTTCCCTTAATTTCTGGGATTTATCCTAATTTTTCTGGATTTTTCCCTTAATTTCTGGGATTTATCCTAATTTTCTGGATTTTTCCCTTAATTTCTGGGATTTATCCTAATTTTTCTGGATTTTTCCCTTAATTTCTGGGATTTATCCTAATTTTTCTGGATTTATTCCTTATTTCTGAAAATATTAATATTTTTCAGAAATTATTTAAGGAATTTCCTTATTTTTTTTTTTTTGTGATTTTCCAGGATTTTTCTTCCTTTTTTTTTTTTTTTTCTTTTCTTTTTTCTATATAATTTTCGACCAGGAATCCATTCGATCAGGATCCTGGTCGAATTAACCCCCATATTGCCCTGGTCGACAGCTTTTCGAGCAGGAGTGTTTCGAGCAGAAGTCCTGGTCGAATTTCGGCCAGGATTTTTTCCCTTTTTTTTTTCTTTTTTGAACAGAAATCTTCGACTAGGATTTTCGGTCAGAATACATTTTTTGACCGATTTAGCCTTTCTTTTAAGCCCAGATCGACAAAAATTCGGGCAGGTTCTATTCGACCAGGTTTTTACCTTGCTTCCTGGTCGACAGGGTCAGGAAAAGGTCAGAAATCATTCAGGCATTCTGGTCGAATGAAACAAAATATTCTTTTCTTCCTTTTTCGATCAGGAATTTTTGGTCAGGATTCTTTTCTTGACCGAATTAACCTCCATATTGTGCCTTGATCGAAGCTTTTTTGAGCAGGATTGATTCGACCAGGGTTTTCATTTGATTTCTAGTCGAATGAGTAAGAAATGATCATTTTCATATCCTTTTATCTTGAAGTTGGGCCATATGTTTGGGCTGGACTCTCTCTTTTTTTGATTTGGGCCTAGATTCTTTTGGGCCAACCATTCAGTGGGTTTTTCCTTTTTGGGCCTTTGATTTTCAACTATTTGGGCCCTTTTCTGGGCTCGCTTCTTATTGACCATCTTTTCCACAGGCCTTTTAATTGGGCTCCCAACTCTGGGCTTTCAATTTGGGCCAAAAATTTAGCTGGGCTTCTTTTTTATTGGGCTTCAGAGGCCTTTCAATTGGGCTCCCAACTCTGGGCTTTCAATTTGGGCCAAAAATTTAGCTAGGCTTCTTTTCACCCTTTTTTCCTAAAAATCAAGTGGGATTCATACAAGGCTTTTCAAACACTTGGGTTGTCAACTGGGCATGATTATTTCCTCAGGAACATTTTGGTATTGATAAATATTTTTGACCGAATTAACCTCCTTTTCTAGCCTTGGTCGAAGCCTTTTCGATCTCAACTAATTCGACGATGAATACAACATGAAACCTGATCGAATTGGGTCTGGGATTTGGGATATATTACTTTCTGTGACTCCACATATTTGATTTGGGCCCTAAGTCTGGGCTGGATTTTTTCCAATCTCAAATTTGAGCCTAAGATTTGGGCCTGAATTCTTTTATGGGTACTTTATTTTTGACCCTGGGCCTTTTCCAAACCAGGCCTTTACCTTGGGCCTTCCCCTTTTTTGACTGGCTTTTTGTATTAGGCCCCTTACTTTTAACTGGGCTTCTTTGGTCCACCCTAAATTGGTCTTTAATTTGGGGCCATTTAATTTTCTGCTAATTGGGCCCTTTTCTGGGCTTACCTCTTATTGGGTTGATCTTTGCCCTAAACCTGGGCTAGATTTATGAAACCTTGTATTGGGTTTCAACTTGGGCCCTTCTGGGCTTTGATCTTTAATTGGGCACTTAGTATTGACCCTGGGCTTGATTTATTGATCCCTATACTGGGTTTTTTTCTAATTCAAGTAGGATTAGGCCTTATTTTTGGGCCTTCATTTATCCAAATCCTTTTTGGATTTGGGACTTATTTCTGGTTTTTGAAGATAATACTCATATATATTTTCTTCCAGTTTTTGGACCCCGGGTGTTGGGCTTTGAATATTTGGGGCCCTTATCTGGGCTTGACATACTTCCAGGCCCAACAAGTTTTAACTTTTTTTTTTTTTTGAATTGGGCCTTTTTATAGGGCTTTCATATCATGCATCTAATTTAATTGCCATGCCATAGAGATTCAAACATATTTCGAAAAATTCTCTGAGCTTCAAAAATTGTTTGGGATTCATCCCTTACACAAGTCTTAATAAACTTCATAATAAGACATATAAATCCTAAGCAAAGCTTCAAGGTGCTTTTCAACCTACTCTCCATCATGACAAGTGAGAATCGTATCCAACTGCCCTACACATAGTAAACCTTCAGGTTTTGTGCATGCCAAGTTCTCGGGACTTCAAAACCATCCATAGTCTCCAGCTTGTAGGTTCCTCTACCCTGAACACTCTTGACTCTGTACGGCCCTTCCCAATTCGGGGCAAGCTTCCCTTTTTGTCCTACACCAGATGCTTCTATCTTCCTCAAGATTAGATCGCCTTGTTTAAAAAACCTTTCTTTAACCCTTAGGTTGTAGTAAAATGAAGCTTTTTTCTGATATTCTACTATCTTTGCATGTGCTTTATCTCGCACTTCATCAATTAAATCCAGGGCTAATCTCTGCCCTTCCTCATTTTCTTTCTCATCGAAAGCCTGAATCCTTGGAGAGGAATGTGATATCTCCACGGGAACTACTGCTTCCGCCCCATATGCCAACATGAAAGGAGTTGCATCTGTCGTGACTCTACAAGTAGTCCTGTAGGCCCATAATATTGGAAGTATCTCATCTACCCAATTATTTCTTGACTTCTCGATCCTCTTCTTTAGTCCATCCAGGATTATCCGATTTGCTACCTCCGCTTGCCCATTGGCTTGCGGGTGAGCCACAGAGGTGAACCGTAACTCAATTTCATTTTCTTCGCAATACTTCTTGAATTCCTCGTTGTTAAATTGTGTTCCATTGTCAGTGACGAGGATACGGGGAATTCCATATCGGCACATAATGTTTTCCCACAGGAATTGTGCAACCTGCTTAGTTGTGATTTTGGCCAAAGGTTTGGCTTCGATCCACTTGGTGAAATAATCAATGGCTACAATCAGAAACTTCCTTTGTGCTGTGGCCATAGGAAAAGGCCCTAGAATATCCATCCCCCACATAGCAAAGGGAATAGGTGACTTGATAGAGGTCAGCATCTCGGGGGGTTGTCTGGCGACTGGTGCATGCTTCTGACAACGATCACACTTCTTTACATATTCTTTGGCATCAGCCATCATTTCTGGCCAATAGAAGCCTAAACGAGTTATCTTATGAGCCAAGGCCCTGCCCCCCAAGTGTTGCCCACAAATACCTCCATGCACTTCCTCAAGAGCTAAGCGTGCCTCATCGGGCCTGAGACACCTCAAGTAAGGAACCACGAAAGATCTTTTATATAGAATCCCATCTATCAAAGAGTACCTTAGTGCTCGAACAGTTAACTTCCGTGCCTCAATTGTATCGCTTGGCAACCAACCGGTCTGAATGTGAGCCTTGATGGGATCAATCCATGACGTCCCCAAGCCTACGGGAGCCACAAGCTTAATATCTATGCTTCGTGTCTTCAAAACACGGAAGTACACACTTCCTGAACTTTCTTCAATCTCAGATGAAGCAAACTTTGATAGCGCATCTGCTTTAGCATTTTCTTCCCTTGGAATGTGTTCAACATGGCATTCATTAAATTGGGTCATCACAGCCCTTACTAGGCGAACATACTTTGCCATCGTATCATCCCTTGCTTCAAATTCTCCCTTTACCTAGGATATGATCAACTTCGAGTCTCCACGGACCTTTAAGTTTTTGACTCTAAGTGTCCCAGCTAGACCAAGGCCAGCAATCAGGGCTTCATACTCTGCCTCATTGTTTGTGGTTGGGAAGTCTAGCTTCATGGCATACTCAATTAAGAATCCATCAGGGCTTTGCAAAACCAATCCTGCTCCACTGGAATTTGTTTTTGATGCTCCATCAAAATAGAGAACCCAATATTCTTTCTCCTTGTCCCCATTGTCGACTCCCTTGTCTTGAGGTGTGGTATCTTCCTGCCCCCCGACTTCTTGGTTGGGTATGGTACATTCCACCACGAAGTCAGCTAGTGCCTGGGCTTTTATGGCCATACGTGGCTTATACTTGAGATCGAACTCTCCCAACTCTATTGCCCACTTAATCAGTCTCCCACTTGCCTTGGGACTGTGAATGATATTTCTCAGTGGCTGATTTGTTAGCACTTCAATTTGGTGAGCTTGAAAATAAGGACGCAGCTTTCTTGAAGCCATTACCAAGGCTAAAGCGAATTTCTCAATGGCTGAATAATTCAACTCAGCACCATGCAAAATTTTGCTGACATAGTATACGGGTTTCTGGACTTTCAGTTCCTCCTTAACCAACACCGCGCTCAAGGTGCTTTCTGAAACAGCCAAGTACAAGAATAAAACTTCACCCAGAACTGGCTTGGCCAACAACGGGGCCTGGCCCATATACTTCTTTAACTCTTCAAATGCCTTCTGATTTTCCTCACTCCATACAAAGTCTTTAATGTTCTTTAATGACTTGAAGAATGACAAGCACTTGTCTCCTGACTTGGAGATGAATCGTCCTAGCGCAGCAACCCTTCCTGTGAGTTTCTGAACATCCTTGACAGTTTTTGGGGGTTCCATGTCCAGGATTGCCTTTATTTTATCGGGGTTAGCCTCAATTCCCCTCTTTGAGACCATCAATCCCAAGAATTTTCCAGATCCTACTCCGAAAGCACACTTCGTGGGATTCAACATCATCTTGTGGTACCTCAGGACCTCAAAAGCTTCCCTCAAATGGGTTATATGATCAGTCTTTACTAGACTCTTGAATAGCATGTCATCAACATAGACTTCCATAGTCTTCCCAATAAGATCCTTAAAAATTTTATTCACCAACCTTTGATAGGTGGCTCTTGCATTCTTGAGACCAAACGCCATAACAAGATAACAATAAACACCAAAGTCAGTGATAAATGATACCTTTGGAATGTCATCCTTATGCATTTTGATCTGGTTGTATCCGCTAAACCCATCCATGAAACTCAGCATCTCATGTCCAGCGGTGGCATCAATCAAAGTATCAATTCTAGGCAGCGGAAAACAGTCTTTGGGGCATGCATCATTCAGATCGGTGAAGTCTATACACATCCTCCACTTTCCATTAGCCTTCTTCACCATTACAGGGTTTGCTAACCACTCCGGAAATTGAATCTCCTCAATGAAACCAGCCTCTAAGAGCTTTTCCACTTCCTGCTTTATAGCCTCTTGTCTTTCCGGGGCAAAATTTCTTTTCTTTTGTTTCACTGTCTTCCGGCTTGGATCCACGTTTAACTTGTGGGTAATTAACTCCGGGTCTATGCCTGGCATATCAGCTGCTGACCATGCAAACACATCACTATTTTCTTGCAAAAATTTCACTAACTTCCCTCTAAGGGGCTCCTCTAATGTAGCTCCAATGAAAGTCATCCTCTCAGGATTCTTGGGATCTAAAGGAACCGAAACCAATTCTTCTGCTGGCCTTCCTCTATTCTCATCATTTTCTCGAACATCCATATCTTCAATAGGAAGAACCTGCCCCCCGACTCCATCTGCCCTCAAAGAGGCCACATAACAGCTTCTAGCCATTTTTTGATCTCCTCTCTCTTCTCCAATCCCGTTTCGGGTGGGAAACTTCATGACTGAATGGTAGGAAGAGGGGACTGCCTTGAAGGCATGTATCCCTGTTCTCCCCATGATAGCATTATAAGTTGAACTAGCCTTTACCACCACAAAATACAGCATCTGCGTTGCTTGCCTTGGCTCCGTACCTATGGTGGTTGGCAATTTAATTATCCCTTCCACAGGACATTCTACTCCAGCAAATCCATATATCGGCATGTCGGTTGGTGTCAACTGGGAGTCGTTATACCCCATCCTTAGAAAGGTGTCGTGGAGCAAGATATCCACAGAAGCACCATTATCCACAAGGACCCTCTTAACCGGGCTATTTCCTATTATCGGCGTTATGACCAGCGGGTCGTCATGGGGAAACTTCACACCCTCTAGGTCGGAATCATCAAAAGCCAATGTTACTTCTGTCCTGGCCCTCTTCGGGGCTTCTCCAACAATATGCATAACCTCTCTAGTATATGCCTTTCTGGAATTTTTGGACAATCCAGCAGCAGTTGGACCTCCAAAGATCGTGTTTATCACAGGCCCTCGAGGTCTCGGCCCTCCATAAATGGTGTTTATAACTGGTCCTCTAGGTTGGGGGTTTCGCCCCTGATCGTCTTGGTCCCTCCTACGATCTTCAAAGTTCTTTCTTCCATTATTATTTCTGTCCCCTCCATCTCCAGTATACTTGTTCAATCTTCCTTTTCGAATCAAAAACTCAATTTCATCTTTCAATTGCCTACACTCATCGGTGTCATGGCCAATATCTTTGTGAAACCTGCAATACTTGCTCTTATCTAGCTTGGCTGGATCGGCCTTCAAGGGCTTAGGCCAACGAACATCTCGATCTTTCTCGATCTCCATCAATATCTGGCTTCTGGGAGCATTCAGCTTAGCGTATTCGGTGAACTTTTGCCCAGGTCCTCCCTTCTTGGGGGTTGAATCAGGGTTTTATTCGGTTTTAGGATACTTATCCTTAGCGATATACTCCAGATCAGTTTTCCGCTTCTTGCCTCCAGTGGGCTCATTACTTACTACGGTCTTCCTCATGCTTTCTTCAACCTTGATATACTTCCCTGCCCTCTCTTGGAGCTGCAACATATTTTCAGGGGGACGTTTGGCCAAGGACATCTTGAAAAACTCATCCCTAGTTCCTTGTTGCAGTGCTATCATAGCTACCTTATCATCAAGGTCTGGGACTTTTAAAGCCTCCTTTGTAAAACGATTCAGGTAATCTCTCAAGGATTCCTTAGCTTCTTGCACAATACTCATAAGAGATGCTGAACTTTTCTCATGGACTTTTCCACTGATGAACTGCTTAATAAAAGCCTGACTTAACTCTCTGAACGATCCAATAGAGTTTGGGGGCAAGCGACTGTACCATCTTTGAGCCATACCTGACAGGGTTTGAGGGAAGGCCCGACACTTTATAGCATCATTCACGGGTTGCAGCAACAGTGCATTAGAGAATGTCCTAACATGATTAGCGGGGTCTCCCGTGCCATCATAGGCTTTGATAGTGGGCATCTTGAATTTCCTTGAGATATGGGCATTCATTATCTCTTCTGTGAAGGGTGGAGTTGGATCATCAGGATCTCCAAGGGGAAGGAGATTGCTTGGATCAGTTCTTGGGACAACAGCCCTTCTTCTTACCGGACCATCCAGGTCTATGACAGGAGGAGGATTTCTCCCCCTAGGAGATATCTCGGGTCTGGTGGCCTGGTGAGCCTCCAAATCACGCCTCAGCCTTTGGATTTCAGCCTCATGAGCCCTGATCTTTTCCTGCACTTCTTGGGGATTCGCCCCTGGGGTGCTTTGGGGGCGTTGCCTTCCATCGGTCATTGGCTCTTTTCCAGGACGCCTCCTTCTCGGGGCCACTTCATCATCCGAAGATTCGGAGTCTCTCTCAGTATAAGGACCAGAAAATTCCCGATCCTCAGGAATAGGACCCAAACCTCGTATATAGGGGGGTGACTGCCCTCGTGCTTCGCCTCGCCTAGCATATCCGCTTCCTCCAACCTCAGGGCGAAGGGGCATCCCATAAGGGGGGTTAGTAGTAACAATAGTTGAATATTCATACCCGACGGGTCGAGAATTCACAGGTATATGTATTTGTTGAACTTGAGGATTCGTACCTTGAATAGTCGGGGGAGTTGTCCCTTGTGGCTGAGGATGAGTTGCCCCTGTCTGGGCTTCCCCCTGAGTAGATGCATAAGTTGAATGGGGAGGAACCTCCACGGTTGATGAAATCACCTGGGTTGCCTCTGATGGTGTTCCTTCCTCTAGAGCTCCAATTGTTCTCCGTGTTCTCGCCATGGTTGTTGTTGCTTTCCCACAGACGGCGCCAAATGTTATGGATTAAAAACTAATATATATAATTGCTGTATTTAATACTAAGGAACGTGAGCTTCGAGGCTCGATTTGACTGCTCTTGGGTTTCGTGACTCAATCTGCCTTAACAAGATGCCTACGTACCTTGCTGATTGCCAAGGATCAAGTCAAAAAACGTAGTTCTGATCTGTGGGGTGAGACCCCTTATATAGATGTTGGTGGTCCTTGAATTGGACTTGGTATAGGAGACTTGGTGGGCAAGTCTCATAATTAGAATGGACTTTGGAGTCCTAGATAGTAGGAAACTGATTCCTTATCCTTTTAGGTCCCCTTGAGGCTTATCTATAAGGATTTATATCCTTATCAGGACTCTTCTCAACAGCTGATTTTTCCCTTATTAATTAATTACGAAATTAATTAATAATCAGGGCTTTTGGGCCATTTTTATTCGACCAGACCTGATCTGATCCATCAGGCTTAACCTTTCTGGTCTGAATATCATACATCTTCATATTGGGCCTAGCAGCCCATTAATTATAAAATCAGGACTTATTTATCCCTATCATATACAAAAAAATATATGTATATATTCTTGACCCTTTCGAATAGAAAACACAGAGAAATCCTGGTCGAATGGTCTGAGGTCGAATTTCCCTCGACCAGGGCTGATAAAAGAAGCTAATTCGGTCAAGAAATTAATTCTGACCAAAAATCTTGGTCGAAAATGATTGTTTTTTGACCGAAATGCCAGAATAATGTTCGACCTTGTTCCTTGATCCTTTCGACCAGGGAACAAGATAAAATCTTGGTCGAAATGATCCAGCTCGAAATAGCTTCGACTAAGGCAAGAGATGATGGTTAATTCGGTCAAAAAATGGAGATCCTGACCGAAAATCTTAACCGAAGTTGAAAAAAAATTCCTGGTCGAAAATTCCTGGTCGAAATATTTAAAAAAAAAAAAAGGGGGGAGAAATCCTGGCCGAAATTCGACCAGGATTCTTGCTCGAATGGAATCTCCTCGAAAATCCTTCGACCAAGGCACAGCAGGGGCTAATTCGACCAGGATCCTGGTCGAATGGATTCCTGGTCGAAAATTGTAAAAAAAAAAAAAAAAAAAAAAAAAAGAGAGAGAAAAAAGGGAAGAAAAAATCCTGGAAAATTACAAAAAAATAAGGAAATTCCTTAAATAGTTTCTGAAAAATGTTAATATTTTCAGAAATAAGGAATAAATTAAGGATAAATCCCAGAAATTAAGGATAAATCCCAGAAATTAAGGGAAAAATCCAGAAATTAAGGGAAAAATCCAGAAATTAAGGATAAATCCCAGAAATTAAGGGAAAAATCCAGAAATTAAGGGAAAAATCCAGAAATTAAGGATAAATCCCAGGAAAATAAGGAAAAATCCCAGAAAAATTAGGGAAAATTCCAGAAATTAGGGAAAAATCCCGGAAATAAGGAAAAAATTCCTGGAAATCAAAATAATTCCTAAATAAATCCCAGAAATTAAGGGAAAAATACAGAAATTAAGGGAAAAATCCAGAAATTAAGGATAAATCCCAGAAATTAAGGGAAAAATCCAGAAATTAAGGGAAAAATCCAGAAATTAAGGATAAATCCCAGGAAAATAAGGAAAAATCCCAGAAAAATTAGGGAAAATTCCAGAAATTAGGGAAAAATCCCGGAAATAAGGGAAAAATTCCTGGAAATCAAAATAATTCCTAAAAGGAAAAATTCGTTGTAAACGTGTAGGTCGCTCCACACTTTACGCAAGAACGAAACCCTGTAAGGGAATGAATAGACTTAACTTCTGCGAAACATAATCAATGTTTCCCAAAAGTTGGGGGGCAAATGATAGGGATAAATAAATCCTGATAATGGGCTGCTGGACCCAATAAGAAGGTGTTTGATATTCAGACCAGAAAGGTTAAGCCTGATGGACCAGATCAGGTCTGGTCGAATAAAAAAGGCCCAAAAGCCCTGATTATTAATTAATTTCGTAATTAATTAATAAGGGAAAAATCAGCTGTTGAGAAGAGTCCTGATAAGGATATAAATCCTTATAGATAAGCCTCAAGGGGACCTAAAAGGATAAGGAATCAGTTTCCTACTATCTAGGACTCCAAAGTCCATTCTAATTATGAGACTTGCCCACCAAGTCTCCTATACCAAGTCCAATTCAAGGACCACCAACATCTATATAAGGGGTCTCACCCCACAAATCAGAACTACATTTTTTGGCTTGATTCTCTAACTCACAGAGATACGTAGGCATCTCGTAAAGGCAGAATTAAGCTACGAAACACGAGAGCAGCCATTAAAGGCCTTGAGCTCCCGAATCTTAGTAATAAATACAGCAAGTAATAACCTTAGCTTTTTATCCATAACAGTGATGATGGTTAAAAATGTGAAGGTTGAATTATGGTTAGGAAGATTGTCATTCCTTCTGATGACTGTGCAATACCCAACCGTAATAGTAGTTGGTAAAAGTTTAATTCGTGTAATCGCCATGAACGAGCTATCTATCTTAGGAGGTCCTATCTTGGGATAAGCTAGGACCATGTTTCCAAAAGGACTAGACGAACCTTTGAGTTAAGTCTTCTATTTAAGGCATATGATTAAGAATGGTATTAACCTGCTATCGTTGCTTTGATTGAAACTCTTCTGCAATTTTATCTACTTCATGTCATGAAAGTACGTCAGAGTTTGGAGTGTTCTTCGTGAATTGTGATTGGTGGTTATGTTAACTCCTTAGGAGAATTAGATACGAGATGTATGGACTCCGTATGGTTAGCTATTAAGACTTCATGGAAAATGAATGACTACAGTAGGTCAGTGGTGGACCATAGTAAGGCAGCAATGATTCTGCGAGTAATGAGCTGATTACAACCGTGAGAGTTGTATTGGAATGGGTGTTGAGATTGAGTACCACTAATCGGGTCGTGGTAGTGTATAAGTTATCATTGATAGACTAATTAAGTAGAGTATCTACATAGTGAATTATTATTCTTTCTTATCAATAGAGAGTCGTATTATTATACGAGGAAGGTTGCGGTGCAAGCATAGAATTCAAGTAACGATGATGTCTAGAATGAGATCCCAGATTCGATTTTCGATGTCGAGGGAGTTTCAAAGGTAATTGTGTATAAGCTCGAGGAAGAGCATGGGTCCATAGAATGATGGACGGGATAACGAAAATATTTAGGCACGTGATGTACGATGCTATAATACTTGATGTTGTTATAAATACTCATATGTTTCGTTCTCCTATGACAAACCTCTATAGTTCAGAGGTAGGTTCCAAGCCAGATATTTTGTGGCAGTATATTTTTTTTTCATATATACAAATCTCTTCAATTCGTTCTTTTCTCTTCTTTTCATTTCATGTAAGCTGAGAAGAACAACCCTTCCAGAAGGGGAGGTATTGCCGAAGGACTATCTATCTGTGTGATAGAAGCCGAGTAGGATACCAGCTATTGTTTAATTGCTTGTCAAGTACTAAAGGCTGGCCACCTTCTGTACTAACTATGCGATATAACAAGTGTTCATGATCTTAGTGATCTCTCAACAAATTCCTTTACTTCTATTTGATTGATCAAATTTTGGAAAATAGAAACAACTGAAAAAGGAGTAATAGAGTGGTGGTAGTATGCGGAATGGGAACACATTCGTGATACTAAGGTTGACTTGGTTATTAAAAGGTTAAAGAACGCTAACGAGCAAAAGTATAACCAGTATAATATTAGAAACGGAAGGTGATAGCGATTACGAACTGGAAAAGAATGGGAATTGAGAAGCAAAAGCTATAATGTTAGAAGCTATGATGAGAGTCTGTGCAATAGACTTGAAAGAATTTGGAATGATCACTTAACGCGGATTAAGTTATCTTACGACAATAGATCATATGTTAGTATCGAGGTATCGCCTTATGAGATCATTGAGGGAAGACAATGTCGATCTCCCTTATGTTAGGATAAAGTTGTAGAGCGCAAGATGCTCAGACCAGTAGTAGTCCAAAGGACCAAGGATATGATAGATCTAATCAGAGGACGGCTGGTAGTAGCCCAAGATGGACATGATAAGTATGTTGATTTGACACGAAAGGATAAAGAGTATGAAATAGGGGACCTAGAAATGTTATAGGTATCCCTTGGAAAGGATTGATGAGGTTCGGAAAGAAAGGAAAGCTAAGTCCACAAATTGTTGGACCCTTGGATATATTAAGACGTTTGGGAAGTTAGCATATGAGCTAGCCCTAACCCCGAACATGTAGCAGGTCGTAACGTGTTTCACGTATCAATGTTAAGGAAGTGTAATTCAGATGCCAGTTAAATAGGGGCATATGAGCGCATAGACATGCAACCAGACGTAACCTATATGGACCAACCAGGAAGGGTATAGATTAAGAAGGAACGAGTGCTTAGGAGAAGGGTTATCAAACTAGTAAGAGTTTGATGGTAGAACCACAATGTGGGAGAATTGACTTGAGAGTTAGAAAGTGCAATGCTAAGAGAGTATCCCTATTTATTTTCAATTTGATTCCGGGACGGAATCCTTTTAAGGAGGGGAGACTGTAATAACCCCAATTTTTGGAAATTTTTGAAACCCTTATGAATAGTGTTTTTGCTGAATGAGAAAACTGTTCATGCCACGCTATGTAGGGGTTCTGTTATTGATCTTATGGGATATTATTAGTACTCTATGTGGTATATAAGTGTATGTAAAGATCGTCAGAATCCAATTCTGAACACTTTGGTTTTTCCCGGAAATCCACAAGATACGGAGAGAATTGAGTATAAGGTAACAGGATAAAAAAGATTTAAATTAAAGGATTATAATAGAGGATCATAAAAAGGAATATAATGTATTGAGAAAGGTTAAGGGAACCTAAGTAATAAGATCCCGGGTATGATCCTTCAAACGATAAACGAGAACGAAAGTTAAGCGAACCGTATAACAGATCAGCGGTCATTAGGCAAACGATTAGGAAGTTAATCAAAGGGATTAGTGGGAATGATGTCATCCAACCAATAGAAAGAGGACAAGGAAGGGAGGATGACATCATGAGGATGATATAAGCATGACATGGGAAGGAAGGAGGTGTGGTTGAATGAGAACCACACAAATTCAAGGGCAAGAAGGTAATTGACTAAAGCAAGCACAAAAACCAAGCAACTAAGCCAAGCAAAAATCATTTTCATCAAAAATCAAAAGCAACCAAGGCTTTGTTCATGAAGCTCTCGGGTGGTTTTCTTAAAAAATGAAAGTCCAAGCTCCTCCACTTACTATTTAGCAAGGTAATTATCTAAGCTTCCCCATGGATAGTTACATACTTCCTATAAGTTTAAGCTTCTAATTCCAAGCCAATCTTTTTCTATAAATCATGAAAGAAGATGATGAATAGTGTTTTCAAGAACTAAAATTTGTGTTCTTGAAGTTTTGTTTAGATTAAGCTTGGATAAGGGCTTTAAAGGTGATTCCAAGCCATTCTCTTGATTCTCCACTCTCCAAGGAAGGTATAAACTACAAACCCTAGCTTTAGTTTTGAGTAATTAGGATTGAATGTGTTTGATATAGCATATGTGAAGCATGATGCTTGATTGGTTGAAGTTTGGTTGAGTTTGTAGAGATTAGTTGGTTTTGTTGCATTGTTGGAGTTGTAAATCTTGGTAATTAGTTAAAGAACCTAAGTAAAGCTTTTAGTTCATGTGAGGAATAAGTATAAATGGTTAATGTGGATTTGTTGGGGCTGTTATGATGTGGTTTGGAGGAATATTGGTTGTATGATTGAATTGGGGTTGATTTGTGGTTGGTATTGAATGGTTTAAAATTTGGGAAATCGCGTAAACATAGCCGTCGTAACGTCCGATTTTCTGTAGACTGTTTTTGTGCATAACATTAGGACCCGAGAACCCCCTTCTAGATTATGACCACTGCCATGTTTAGATAGCTCATGTTACGAGCTTCGTTTTGATATGTAGGTCGTTCGATTCCGATGCACAGTTTAGGAGAAACGACCGTTTCAAGTAATGGCGTTTCGCGAACGAAACTTTTCCCCTCGCCTTACTTTGAAACATAGGTTAAAGACCAAAAAGGGTTAATTAATGTATGAAACATTTATGGTAAGTGTGTTAGGCAGTTGGTAAGACACTCGTGAAGGAATCGCTTTAAAACTCGTAAAGGTTAAATTATTAAAAATGGTGGAGCCGAGGGTACCCGAGTGGCTTAAGCGAATCAGTGAGCGCAAAACAAGCGTTAGAGTCTAAGTTAGTTAAAGTATAGATTTACAAGTGACTTTGGTTTAATTCCAACTTACTTGTTGTTTATAGGTTACCAGACTCGTCCCGAGCCATTCGTAACCCCAGTCGCTCAGGCAAGTTTTCTACCCGTTATACTGTTGTTGTGATGTAAATATATGTATATGCATTATCTTGTGATATTGCATGATTGTTATTAGCAAATTTTGCGATATATTGGAGCATGCTAATATGGTATATATGCATGTCTGTTTCGTAATCTGGTTATCTATCTGTTGATTTCAATGCTTATAGTTGCATAATACCTATGCTAGAAATAAGCAAGTAGTTGCGTATACCCTTAGTATAGGGGATAAAAGGTGAACATATTTCTAAACCGGGAGTCGATGTTCCCGAGTATATATATATATATATATATTTATTTATATATATATATGGATATAGTTTTTAAAACTATTAATCGAATAAGGTTTATTCGATAACTTTAACTTTATTTTATTATTGAATATTATTTCGAATATTATTCGAAGGCGTATGACTCCTTTACATTATTTATTGAATATTATTTGAATATTCATTTGAGGATGTATGACTCCTTTATTTTATTTAATGAATATTTTTTATAATATTCATTCGAGGTATTATGACTCAGCTTATTTTATTTATTGAATATTATTTGAATATTCATTTGAGGATCTATGACTCCGATTATTTGCTGAGATATATTCTTTATTTTATTAAAGAATAAGGTGTCGATAATCAAACTTATTTTTGATTATTCAAATAAAGATATTACTTTCGTATAAGTATATCTTTGATTATTTGCTATTCATTTCAAGTATAAGTTTTAATACTTCTACTTCAATTATTTTATAAAGATAATTTTTTTATGGGAATATTATTTAAATAATAATATTCAGACATTTTCTAAATATTCTGGGGACTGATTTACTTCATTAAATCAGTTTTACTCCAAACACTCTTTAAAGTGTTTTCGAGTCTTTAAAATGATTTTCAAAAGTTAGAGCGGATCCCAAAACTATTTTTATATTTAAGATCTTCCTTTTAAAAAGGGGATTTAAATACTCGCTCAAAACCTGGGGGATCCGGCTCGGTGGTGTGTTTTATATTCGCAACAAGGTTGCTGTCTTGGTAAAAGAGTTTTTGATTACTTACCCAATATTCGGGAAGTAAAATTCTTGGAACAAGTTAATCCATTAACAGGCATCGCCTGGGAAATATCGGTGAGTTTTCCTTTTCAACTAGGTACGACTTCTTGGTGGAGCCGTATCAACAAGTTTCTACTTGGGGAAAGGGGGAAACGAGCTTTACGTTTCAGAGTCATGGATTTCATCTGAACTAGGAGTGGCGTAAGTGGTCGAGTAGCGCCGGCCCAGCCTTATTATATTGGCCCAAATGGCCTGGAAGTTCCGCTAAGGCGGTCCATTCCTTAGGAGTTCAGTGTTCGGTTGACAAGTAAATCCGACAGGTTCTCCTCTACATGTAGAAAATGGTGGGGTTGTACTACTACGACTGATCATCGTAAGTGGTCTTCCTGGCGCGGCAAACTCCCGTAATGAGTTCATCATCCAATTGGATAATTTCTGCAACACTACCCAGAGCACTTCGATAGAAAGGCTACGGTTGGGCGATTGTTGAGTGTTGGCAGGGTCAAGTTTTCAAAATGATGTTTACATCAAATGAAGTATCTCATAACTTCATTTTATTTTGATGATATTTTAAAAGATTTAATCTATTCAAATCTGGTCTTGTAGTCTCATCTATGTGATGAACTTTTGAACTAATTATAACTTGAACGGTGGTAGTTCAAGTAGTATTGGGAAAGATATAAGTATATTGGGGTATTTGGTAACCTCATCTTTTAAACTTATATCTAGTTAATAATTGTCTTATGAATGACAAAGATTTTCAGAAAAACGTTGAGACAAGGTTAGATGTATGAGATCACCTTGCAACGATATTTTTTTATATATACAGTTATACACTGGGATTTTGTGTATATTATGCATGGAAGAGGACTTCCAATATTTTGAAAAGTATATATGTATATATACTGAATATTTTGCGACTTCATCGCATTAAGATATCAAACTTGGTTCATTTCTTTTGACCAAGACTTTCATGAGTACTATGAGAAGGCTCATATACTATTAATCATTATACATATTATTTTGGTGGGCTTGCTGCTCACCCTTGCTTTCTTCTTTCATCACACAACAACAGATAGAAAAGATGAACAGAACCAAGCTCCCGATTCGCAAGCGATTAGGAGGCGTTCCGCAGTTTTCTAGAAGCATTGATGCCGCCGTAGCTGAGGTAGGAACTACCAATAGGCTAGGCTTTCAACTTTTGATGTATCAGATTATGTATATTTATGAATTGTAATAATGGCAAAGAAATGTAAATTTATTCAGAAACCTGTTTAAGGTGTATTGGCATATAATTGTGGAATAAAACGACTTGCGATTATTTTTGGATATTCATCTCTGAGACTATAACTTGTGGTGTGTGTGTTTATTGTGGGGTCAAAGTACAGAGTAGTTGATTATTTATTAAGATTGGGTGTTGTTAAGGAAAATGGAACTCGTGACGACCCGGATCCCCGACCCCGGATCTGGGGGTGTTACATATAGGGTGCAAAGTGACTCTAATATGGTGAACAGTGACTTACATGGTTGATTCGAGCCAAAATGTGGCCGAAAATTGACTCGTATAAAAGTGGTACCAATAGGTGGTTAAAGGATGTTAAATTTCATGTATATGATGTTAACATGTCAATTGTACCAATATATGGTGGCAAGTGACTCTTATAGGGTGCAAAATGACTCTAATATAGTGAAGAGTGAATTACATGGTTGATTTGAGCAAAAATGTGGCCCAAAATTGACTCGTACAAAAGTGGTACAAAGAGGTGGTTAAAGGATTTTAAATTGCATGTACATGATGTTAACATGTCAATTGTACCAATATATGGGGGAAAATGACTCTTATAGGGTACAAAGTGACTATAATATGGTGAAGCGTGACATACATGGTTGATTAGGGCCAATATATGGCCCAAAATTGACTCGTATAAAAGTGGTACCAAGAGGTGGTTAAAGGTTGTTAAATTGTATGTATATTAAGTTAACATGTCAATTGTACCAATGTATGGTGGCAAGTGACTCTTATAGTGTGCAATGTGACTCTAATATGGAGAAGAGTGACTTACATGGTTGATTAGAGCCAAAGTGTGGCCCAAAATTGACTCGTATTAATGTGGTACCAAGAGGTGGTTAAAGGAAGTCAAATTGATTGTATATGATGTTAAAAGGTCAATTGTACCAATATATGGTGGCAAGTGACTCTTATAGGGCGAAAAGTGACTCTAATATGGTGAAGAGTGACTTACATGGTTGATTAGAGTAAAAGTGTGGCCCAAAATTGACTCGTATAAATGTGGTACCAACAGGTGGTTAAAGGAAGTCAAATTTCATGTATATGATGTTACAAGGTCAATTATACCAATATATGGTGGCAAGTGATTCTTATATGGCACAAAGTGACTTTAATATGGTGAAGAGTGACTTACATGGTTGATTAAAGCCAAAATGTGGCCTAAAATTGACTCGTATAAAAGTGGTACCAAGAGGTGGTTAAAGGATGTTAAATTGCATGTATATAAGGTTAACATGTCAATTGTACCAATATATGGTGGCAAGTGACTCTAATAGGGTACAAAGTGACTCTAATATGGTGAAGAGTGACTTACATGGTTGATTAGAGCCAAACTGTGGCCCAAAATTGACTCGTACAAAAGTAATACCAAGAGGTGGTTAAAGGATGTTAAATTGCATGTATATGATGTTAACATCTCAATTGTACAAATATATGGTGTAATGTGACTCTTATAGGGTGCAAAGTGACTGTAATATGGTGAAGTGTTACTTACATGGTTGATTAGTGCCAAAATATGGTCCAAAATTGACTCGTATAACAGTGGTACCAAGAGGATGTTAAAGGATGTTAAATTGCATGTATATGATGTTAACATGTCAATTGTACCAATATATGGTGGAACGTGACTCTTATAGGGTGCAAAGTGACTCTAATATGGTGAATAGTGACTTACATGGTTGATTAGAGCCAAAATGTGGCCCAAAATTGACTCGTATAAATGTGGTACCAACAGGTGATTAAAGGAAGACAAATTGCATGTATATGATGTTAAAAGGTCAATTGTACCAATATATGGTGGCAAGTGACTCTTATAGGGTGCAAAGTGAATCTAATATGGTGAAGAGTGACTTACATGGTTGATTAGGGCCAAAATGTGGCCTAAAATTGACTCGTACAAATGTGGTACCAAGAGGTGGTTAAAGGATGTTAAATTGCATGTATATTGTAATAACCCCAATTTTTGGAAATTTTTGAAACCCTTATGAATAGTGATTTTGCAGATTACGCTGAATGAGAAAACTTTTCATGCCACACTATGTAGGGGTTCTGGTATGGATATTCTGAGATTTTATTAGTACTCTATATGGTATATAAGTGTATGTAGAAAACTTTTCATGCCACACTATGTAGGGGTTCTGGTATGGATATTCTGAGATTTTATTAGTACTCTATATGGTATATAAGTGTATGTAAAGATCGTCAGAATCCAAATTCGAACACCTTGATTTTTCCCGGAAATCCACTAGATACAGAAAGAATTGAGTATAAGGTAACAGGATAAGAAGGATTTAAATTAAAGGATTATAAGAGAGGATCATAAAAGGAATATAATGTATTGAGAAAGGTTTAGGGGAACCCAAGTAATAAGATCCCGGGTATGATTCCTCAAACGATAAACGAGAACGAAAGATAAGAGAACCGTAAAACAAATAAGTGACCAAGAGACAAGCTTGTACAAGAAGCCAAGGATTGTGACATCATCAAACCACAAGGTGTGGACAAGTGGAAGCATTATGACATGTGCAAGGTGACATAAGCATGACATAAGGGAAGGAATTGTTGGATGATTGTGAGCCACACAAAAGTTACCATAGTAAAAAGGGTAAGAAAACAAAACAAATGAAAAGCCATCAACCAAGCCAAAACATTTCATTTTCATCAAAAAAAAACCCCCCATTTTCTTCATGAAGCTCTCGGCTTCTTTTCTTAAAAAATGAAGATCCAAGCTCCACCGCTTACTATTTAGCAAGGTATTTATCTAAGCTTCCCCATGGATAGTTACATACTTCCTATAAGTTTAAGCTTCTAATTCCAAGCCAATCTTTTTCTATAAATCATGGAAGAAGATGGTGAATAGTGTTTTTCAAGAACTAAAATTTGTGTTCCTAAAGTTTTGTTTAGATTAAGCTTGGATAAGGACTTTAAGGGTGATTCCAAGCCATTCTCTTGATTCTCCACTCTCCAAGGAAGGTATAAACTCCAAACCCTAGCTTTAGTTTTGAGTAATTAGGAATGAATATGATTGATATAGCATATGTGAAGCATGATGCTTGATTGTTTAAAGTTTGGTTGAGTTTGTAGAGATTAGTTGGTTTTGTGGTATTTTTGGGGTTGTAAATCTTGATAATTAGTTAAGGAACCTAAGTAAAGCTTTTAGTTCATGTGGGGAATAAGTATAAATTGTTAATGTGGAGTTGTTGGGGCTGTTATGATGTAGGATGGATGGATTTTTGATTGGGTTGTGAATTGGGATTGATTGGTGGTTGTTTTGGAATGGTTTAAATTTGGGAAATCGCGTAAACATAGCCGTCGTAATGCCCGATTTACCGTAGACTGTTTTTGTTCTTAACATCATAACCCTTGAACTCACTGCTAGGTTTTGACCATTGCCATGTTTAGATATTTCATGTTACGAGCTTCGTTTTGATATGTGGTTCGTTTGATTCTGATGAACGGTTTAGGAGAAACGGCCGTTTTAAGTAACGACGTTTTGCGAACGAACCCTTACCCCTCGCCTTACTTTGAAACAATGGTTAAAGACCTTAAAGGACTAATTGAAGTATGAAACATTTATGTAAGGTGTAATAGGCAGTTGGTAAGACACTTGCGAAAGAATCGCCTTAAAACTCGTAATGGTTAATTTATTAAAAATGGTGGAGCCGAGGGTACTCGAGTGACTTAAGAGAATCAGTAAGCGCAAAGCGAGCGTTATAGTCTAAGTTGGTTAATGTATAGATTTACAAGTGACTTTGGTTTAATTCCAACTTACTTGTTGTTTATAGGTTACCAGACTCGTCCCGAGCCATTCGTAACCCCCAGTCGCTCAGCCAAGTTTTCTACCCGTTATAACTGTTGTTGTGATGTATATGTGTATATGCATGATCTTGCGATAAATGCATATTTGTTATTAGCAAATTCTTGTGATATATTGTAGCATGTGATATGGCACATATGCATGCCTGTTTCGTATTCTTGCCATATATATCTGTTGGTTCAGTTGATAATACCTATGCTAGAGGATAGCGGTAATTTGCATATGCTAGAGGATGCTAGACTCCGCTTATTACTGAAATATATTCTTTATTTTATTAAAGAATAAGGTGTCAATAATCAAACTTATTTTCGATTATTCAAATAAAGATAGTACTTTCATATAAGTATATCTTTGGTTATTTAATATCCATTTCAAGTATAAGTTTTAAAACTTCTACTTCAATTATTTTTATAAAGATTATTCTTTATGGGAATATTATTTAAATAATAATATTCAGATATTTTCTAATATATCGGGACTGATTTATTTTAATAAATCAGCAGTACTCCAAACATTCTTAAAAATATTTTCGAGTCTTCAAAATGATTTTTAAAGTTAGAGTGGACCCCAAAACTCATTTTTTTATATTTAAGATCTTCCTTTCAAAGGGGATTTAAATGCTCGCTCAAAACCTGGGGGATCCAGCTCTGTGGTGCATTTTACATTCGCAACGTGGTTGCTGTTTTGAGAAAACAAATGAATTGATTACTTACCCAACATTCGGGAAGTAAGCCCATCTAATTGAGTCGGCATAAGCGACAGGCCGGGGTACGGTCTATCAAAGTGTAAGTGGCTGGGTGGCAGTCCATCAATGCGTAAGAGGCCGGGTGGCAGTCCAGCACAAGGTCCTTATGTGGCCAGGGTGATGACCGGTGGGGGATTCATCCATCTACTAGTAGAAAAAGTTACTTATTGGTATCTTTGCCTGATCAGCAAGATATCCGGTTTATGCCAAAATTTCTTTTCTTTCCAATTTCATTGGATATTGCAACTCTGTTCATACTTTACATGACAGAGGTTTTCAGGAAATGTATGATAGATATATATAGGTGTATATATATATCGGGACTTAATGAAGTATCTCGTAACTTCATTTCATTCAATAATATTTCAAAGATTGAATCTATTCAAGTATTATCTTGTAGTCTCATCTATGTGATGAACTTTTGAACTAATTATAACTTGAACGATGGTAGTTCAAGTAGTATGTGGAAAAGATATAAGTATATTGGAGTATCTTGTAACTTCACCTTGTAAACTTATATCTAGTAAATGATTATCTTATGCATGACAAAGATTTTCAGAAAAACGTTGAGACAAGGTTAGATATATGAGATCACCTTGCAACGATATTTTTTATACAGTTTTAAACTGGAACTTTGTGTATATTATACATGGAAGAGGACTTCCAAGATTTTGAAAAGTATATATGTATATATACTGAATATTTTGCGACTACATCGCATTAAGAAATCAACTTGGTTCATTTCTTCTTAACCAAGACTTTCATGAGTACTATGAGAAGGCTCATATATTGTTAATCATATTATATATTATTTTGGTGGGCTTGTTGCTCACCCTTGCCTTCTTCTTTCATCACACAACATCAGATTGATAAGATGAACAGGACCAAGCTCCCAATTCGCAAGCGGATAGGAAACGTTCCGCAGCTTTCTGGAAGCGTTGAGGCCGCTGTAGCTGAGGTAAAAATTACCAATAGGCTAAGTTTTCAACTAATAATGTACCTGACTTATGTATATTATGAATTGTAATAATGGAAAAGAAATGTAAATTTATTCAGAAACCTGTTTAAGGTGCATTGGCATATAATTGTGGAATAAAATGACTTGTGATTATTTTTGGATATTCATCTCTGAGGCTATAACTTGTGGTGTGTGTGTTTAATGGTGGGGTCACAGTACAGAGTAGTTGATTAATTATTAAGATTGGATGTTATTAAGGGAAATGGAACTCGTGACAACCCGGATCCCCGACCCCGGATTTGGGGGTGTTACAGAAGTGGTATCAGAGCTAAGCGTTATAAACCTCAGAGATGATGCGACGTTAAGATAATAAGTTCACTATGATAATAAGAACTCTTGCCAAGTTCATAATCGGGCTACCTAACATAGTACTGACAGTTAAAACCCTTATGGGAACCCTTATAAATATCGTGATAGAAGCGTAGTTCGTTATCGTATATGGTAGCGGGACTCCGAACCCTGAGGTTGAGGAGCAACAACGCGATGATGTTTTATTACTTATTGGAGATCAGATTATGGATCTGATAGAGCGTCCTAACGCGGGATCGGATGATGTTCATATTGAGGATGTAGCGGTTGAGGATGTTGTCCTAGAAGGGACAGTTGCTGAGGAGGATCCCATGGAGGATCCTGACAAGAATGAATAAAGGACCACTGATGAATTGATGACCATGGTTAGGTCGACTACCAGAGGAAGGATTGGTCGATCACTACCGGAGGTTCGTTCAAGTTTGTAAAGATAGTAGCCCCTTTAACGCGGTTTACTCGTAAGACTGAGAAGTTTGAATGGACAGAGAAATGCGAGAACAGCTTTTAAGAACTGAAGCAAAGGTTGGTGACGACCCATATGCTGGCGTTGCCGGATGGAAAAGGAGATTTTGTGAAGTATAGTGACACTTCGCACAAGGGCTTAGGGTGCGTGCTTATGCAGCACGGTAAGGTAATCGCGTACGCGTCAAGACAATTAAGGGAATATAAAATTCGATATCCCCACCCATGAGCTTGGGCTCGTGGCAATAGTTTTTCCCTAAATATTGGAGGCACTACTTGTATGGAGAGAAGTGCGAGATTTACACAAGCCATAAGTGCTCTAGTGCATTTTCACGTAGAAAGAGCTCAACATACGCCAGAGGAGGCGGTTAGAGCTAATCAAGAATTATGATTGGGAGATTCTTTATCATTCGGGGAAAGCTAATGTGGTGGCTGATGCCCTTAGTAAAAAGGAGAGACTCAAGATTATAATGTCTTTGGGAGAGTTATAAGAGATTTTGAGAAAATGGAAATAGAAGTGAAGGTAACCGGAGCCGGTACCGAAAAGCTGTTTGAGATTGCAATACAGTCCGAATTATCGGAAAAGAACATATTGTGCCAGAAAAAGTGATGAACGAAGGCAGAGAGCCAACAATTAGATAAAAGATTAATACCGAGAAAGATGATAAGGGAATAATGAGGTATTCCCACAGAATTTGAGTTCCAAACGTTCAAGAGCTTAAACATGAAATCTTAGATGAAAGCTAGTTTGAGGAATAAGGTTAGAGCAAACCCTGAACGTGATAGTCAGGGAGGTCGCCATCAAGATAGAAGGAACCCATAATATAATGAAGTGGAAAATGAGGATTTAAAATATGTAGGATGACCCCGATTATGGGGAGGATGAGAAAACATTTCATACTGAGAAAACAGAAGTCGATCAAGATAGAGAGAACCAGGACGGTACTCCTATGGGGAAATTCATGGACCTGTCTAAAAAGAACTTAGACTATTATCCCCGTCCACCACCTTGAGGAAACAATGCGGTGAGAAATTCTTTCAGGACCTTTAAGTCACTAAGCTCTCCGAGTTCTAAGGAACCAGCTGACCCAGTCGAGGCAAGAGCTTGGCTAAAGGAAATATAGGAATCATTTGAGATTCTAAATGATTTACGAACCACAAAAGACTGTTTTTGTCACTTACCCTCCTAAGAGAGAGACCACCCGCTGGTGAAAGGCCAAGGAAGGCACGAAGCAAGAGATTATAATAAACTGATTTAAGTTCAGTCAATTGTTTTCGGGAAAGTAATTCCCAAAGATAAGGAGATAGTGTAAAAGCTTTAGAGCCAGAACAAAGGCAGACGAGTATGATGAATTATGAATCTAAGTTGTAAAAGTTGTCAAGATTCGTTCTGAGGACACGAATCCAGAATGACAGGATGTGTGAAATCAATGCTTATGTTGTG
The DNA here is from genome assembly GCF_009905375.1 of Apium graveolens. Taxonomy (NCBI): domain Eukaryota; kingdom Viridiplantae; phylum Streptophyta; class Magnoliopsida; order Apiales; family Apiaceae; genus Apium; species Apium graveolens. The sequence goes on along the minus strand of NC_133657.1, from coordinate 20,855,267 downwards.
TTGGTTCATGAAATAATGATAAGAGAAAGGAAAATAAAAAGGAAATTGAAGTGGAAAGGAATATAAAGGCAAGAGAGTTTGAGGAATGATAAAGGAGTTGGGTATGAGGAAACCCTAAAGACTCGTGGTAATAGAAATAGAAAAGTATGTGATCGTCAGGATGAGGGTGATTCATCATGAGTTAAATTGATGGTTGAAGGTATAAGAGATACATATGTTTTATCCCCTGTAAGTTGGGAGGATTCGAGGAAACCTTGAGATAATTCGAAGGATAAATAATGAGACGCAGATAGACTGAGGAGACAAGGAAGTAAGATATTAGGAAAATTGGATGAAGGAAGTGACCTTCAAGAATGTGAAGTGTAAGACTGGTGGCTTGATACCCAGAAAGGGAGACGCCAGGTATGAAAGATATCCCAACATTGAGATGACTGTTGAGATAAAAAACAAAAGTAAATAAGGAATTATTAAGAAGAAGTTCACGTTGAACACGACCAATATCTTCCAGAACATCCTTGTTATCGTTACCAGATTAGGCAAGAAAAGCGGATAACCGTTGTTATCTTTTGGGAGGCCATATTGATTAACCTCATTTTGAATACAGATGTTATTGTAAAATTAGGAATATACTATCGAGGTGGTAATGATTGATTAAGACACCCTTATCAGGGTTATATGACTTGATTTATCCATGGAAGGATGCAGGTACCTTTTAAAGGTGGAATTAAGGATAAAACATCGGTAACTTAAAACGAATCCTAGGGGAATGCATAAAGGCTGGCATTTCACCCTTAATAGGGACAGTATGAGTTTTGACAGTATGATTTGGAAAGGGTTAAGGTAACAACAACCTTTAAGAATCAGTGGGGAAATTTTTCAGAAGTATATAGACAATGGTTTTAGTATTAGTAAATGGTATTTTGATATGCCCTGTATCTAAGGAATACAGGAGGAACGATTGAAGGATAACCTTAGAGGTTTTACAAGGAGAAAGGTAATATTCAAAATTCTCAAGAATAGAAATATTGATAAAGGAAGTATGACGTAATTATCATGATGCCAAGTGGGGCACGTGTTAAACCACGAGAAAGTATGGATCAAACCAGTAAAGGTCGAAATTGTTCAGGGCAATTAGGACCTAAGATAAAAGATGTTCTAATTATGATTGAGAGTCAGTCGTGACAGTGATTAACCTCTAAAGACTGAGGCAATAACTTATGGAAAAAAAATGGTGATATTTTTTATTTACTCATCAGATTTTAAGGAAAACATCTTTACATAAGCAGTGATTGAAATGAGGTAGAAAATTTATTGGAGGTGGTTAAAATGACATTGACTGTAAGGAAATTTTACTATCAGGAAAGGCCAAAGAGGTGGCCGATACTTTAAAGGTAAGAGGATAATTATAGGCGCTTGTGCCAAAGGAATACAGTGATGATGGTTAAAGCTGTGAAGGTTGTATTATGGTTTGAAAGACTGACATTCCTTCTGATGACTGTGCAATACCCAACCGTAATAGTAGTTGGTAAAGGTTTAATTCGTGTAATCGCCATGAGCGGGCTATCTATCTCAGAAGGTACTATCTTGAGATAAGCCAGGACCATGTTTCAAAAAGGACTAGACGAACCTTTGAGTTAAGTCTTCTATTTAGGGCATACAATTAAGAATGGTATTAACCTGCTATCGTTGCTTTGATTGAAACTCTTCTGCAATTTTATCTGCTTCATGTCATGTATGTATGTCAGGATCAGGAGTGTTCTTCATGAATCATGAATGGTGATTATGTTACCTCCTTAGAAGGATTTGATATGACATGTATGGACTCCGTATGGTTAGATATTAAGATTTCATGGAACGTGAATGACGACAGTAGGTCAGTAGTGGACCATAGTAATGCAGCAATGATTCTGCGAGTAATGAGCTAATTACAACCGTGAGAGTTGTATTGGAATGGAGGTTGAGATTAAGTACCACTAATCGGGTCATGTTGACGTATAAGTTATCTTTGATAGAAAAACTAGGTCGATTATTTACCTATTGAATATTTATTCTTTCTTATCAATAGAGAGTCGTATTATTATACGAGGAAGGTTGCGGTGCAAGCATAGAATTCTAGTAACGAGGATGTGTAGAATGAGATCCCAGGTTCAATTTTCGATATCAAGGGAGTTTCAAAGGTGATTGTGTATAAGCTCGAGGAAGAGCATGGGTCCATAGAATGATGGACGGAATAGAAAAAATATTTAAGCATGTGAAATGCGATGCGATAATACTTGATATATATACACATATGTTTTGTTCTCCTATGACAAACCTCTATAGTTCAGAGGTAGATTCCAAGCCAGATATTTTATGGCAATAATTTTTTTTACGTATATACAATTCTCTTCAGTTCGTTCTTTTCTCTTCTTTTCATTTCATATAAACTGAGAAGAACAACCCTTCCAGAAGGGGAGGTATTGCCGAATGACTATCTATCTGTGTGATAGAAGCTGAGTAGGATACCAGCTATTGTTTAATTTCTTGTCAAGTGCTAAAGGCTGGCCACCTTCTGTACTAACTATGCGATATAACAAGTGTTCATGATCATAGTGATCTCTCAACAAATTTCTTTACTTCTATATGATTGATCAAATTTTGGAAAATAGAAACAGCTGAAAAAGGAGTAATAAAGTTGTGGTATGCGGAATGGAAACACATTCGTGATACTAAGGTTGACGAGGTTATTAAAAGGTTATAGAACGCTAACGAGCAAAAGTATAACCAGTATAATATTAGGAACGGAAGGTAGTAGCGATTATGAACTGGAAAAGAATGGGTATTGAGAAGCAAAAGCTCTAATGCTAAAAGCTATAATGAGAGTCTGTACACTAGACTTGAAAGAAATTGGAATGATCACTTAACACGGATTGAGTTTTCTTACGATAATAGATCTTATGTCATTATCGAGTTGTCGCCTTATGAGATCCTTGAGGGAAGACAATGTCGATCTCCCTTATGTTAGGATGAAGTTGTAGAGCGCAAGATGCTCGGACCCGCAGTAGTCCAAAGGACCAAGGATATGATAGATCTAATCAGAGGACGGCTGGTAGTAGCCCAAGATGGACATGATACATATGTTGATTTGACACGAAAGGATAAGAAATAGGAAGTAGGGGACCTAGTGCTGTTATAGGTATTCCCTCGGAAAGGATTGATGAGATTCGGAAAGAAAGGAAAGCTAAGTCCACAATATGTCGGACCCTTGGATATACTAAGACGTTTGGGAAGTTAGCATATGAGCTAGCCCTACCCCCGAACATGTAGCAAGTCATAACGTGTTTCACGTATTAATGTTAAGGAAGTGTAATTCGGATGCCAGATAAATAGGGGCATATGAGCGCATAGGCATGCGACCAGACATAACCTATAGGGAGCAGCCAGAAAGGGTTATAGATCGAAAAGGAACAAGTGCTTAGGAGAAGGGTTATCAAACTAGTTAGAGTTTGATGGAAGGACCATAATATGGGAAAATTTACTCGAGAGCTAGAAAGTGCAATGCTAAGAGAGTATCCCTATTCATTTTCTATCTGATTCCGGGACGGAATCCTTTTAAGGAGGGGAGACTGTAATAACCCCAATTTTTGGAAATTTTTGAAACCCTTATAAATAGTGATTTTGCAGATTATGCTGAATGAGAAAACTTTTCATGCCACACTATGTACGGGTTCTGGTATGGATATTCTGAGATTTTATTAGCACTCTATATGGTATATAAGTGTATGTAAAAAACTTTTCATGCCACACTACGTAGGGGTTCTGGTATGGATATTCTGAGATTTTATTAGTACTCTATATGGTATATAAGTGTATGTAAAGATCGTCAGAATCCAAATTCGAACACTTTGATTTTTCCCGGAAATCCACTAGATACAGAAAGAATTGAGTATAAGGTAACAGGATAAGAAGGATTTAAATTAAAGGATTATAAGAGAGGATCATAAAAGGCATATAATGTATTGAGAAAGGTTTAGGGGAACCCAAGTAATAAGATCCCGGGTATGATCCCTCAATCGATAAACGAGAACGAAAGATAAGAGAACCGTAAAACAAATAAGTGACCAAGAGACAAGCTTGTACAAGAAGCCAAGGATTGTGACATCATCAAACCACAAGGTGTGGACAAGTGGAGGCATTATGATATGTGCAAGGTGACATAAGCATGACATAAGGGAAGGAATTGTTGGATGATTGTGAGCCACACAAAAGTTACCATGGTAAAAAGGGTAAGAAAACAAAACAAATCAAAAGCCACCAACCAAGCCAAAACATTTCATTTTCATCAAAAAAAAACACAAACCCCCCATTTTCTTCATGAAGCTCTCGGCTTCTTTTCTTAAAAAATGAAGATCCAAGGTCCACCACTTACTATTTAACAAGGTATTTATCTAAGCTTCCCCATGGATAGTTACATACTTCCTATAAGTTTAAGCTTCTAATTCCAAGCCAATATTTTTCTATAAATCATGGAAGAAGATGGTGAATAGTGTTTTTTATGAATTAAAATTTGTGTTCTTCAAGTTTTGTTTAGATTAAGCTTGGATAAGGACTTTAAGGGTGATTCCAAGCCATTCTCTTGATTCTCCACTCTCCAAGGAAGGTATAAACTCCAAACCCTAGCTTTAGTTTTGTGTAATTAGGAATGAATATGATTGATATAGCATATGTGAAGCATGATGCTTGATTGTTTAAAGTTGGTTGAGTTTGTAGAGATTAGTTGGTTTTGTGGTATTTTTGGGGTTGTAAATCTTGATAATTAGTTAAGGAACCTAAGTAAAGCTTTTAGTTCATGTGGGGAATAAGTATAAATTGTTAATGTGGAGTTGTTGGGGCTGTTATGATGTAGGATGGATGGAGTTTTGATTGGGTTGTGAATTGGGATTGATTGGTGGTTGTTTTGGAATGGTTTAAATTTGGGAAATCGCGTAAACATAGCCGTCGTAATGCCCGATTTACCGTAGACTGTTTTTGTTCTTAACATCAGAACCCTTGAACTCACTGCTAGGTTTTGACCATTGCCATGTTTAGATAGTTCATGTTACGAGCTTCGTTTTGATATGTGGTTCGTTTGATTCCGATGAACGGTTTAGGAGAAACGGCCGTTTTAAGTAACAACGTTTCGCGAACGAACCCTTACCCCTCGCCTTACTTTGAAACATAGGTTAAAGACCTTAAAGGACTAATTGAAGTATGAAACATTTATGTAAGGTGTAATAGGAAGTTGGTAAGACACTTGCGAAAAAATCGCCTTAAAACTCGTAATGGTTAATTTATTAAAAATGGTGGAGCCGAGGGTACTCGAGTGACTTAAGAGAATCAGTAAGCGCAAAACGAGCGTTAGAGTCTAAGTTGGTTAATGTATAGATTTACAAGTGACTTTGGTTTAATTCCAACTTACTTGTTGTTTATAGGTTACCAGACTCGTCCCGAGCCATTCGTAACCCCCTGTCGCTCAGGCAAGTTTTCTACCCGTTATAACTGTTATTGTGATGTATATGTGTATATGCATGATCTTGCGATAAATGCATATTTGTTATTAGCAAATTCTTGCGATATATTGTAGCATGTGATATGGTACATATGCATGCCTGTTTCGTATTCTTGCCATATATATCTGTTGGTTCAGTTGATAATACCTATGCTAGAGGATAGCGGTAATTTGCATATACCCTTAGTATAGGGACCCAAAGGTGAAAACATATTTCTAAACCGGGAGTCGATGTCCCGAGTATAATATATATTTTTTTATATATATATGGCTATAGTTTTCAAAACTATTAATCGAATAAGATTTATTCGATAACTTTAACTTTATTTTATTATTGAATATTATTTCGAATATTCATCCGAGGACTTATGACTCCTTTATATTATTTATTGAATATTATTTCGAATATTCATTCGAGGGCTTATGACTCCTTTTATTTTATTAATTGAATATTATTTGAATATTCATTTGAGGATGTATGACTCCTTTATTTTATTTAATGAATATTATTTATAATATTCATTCGAGGTATTATGACTCCGCTTATTACTGAAATATATTCTTTATTTTATTAAAGAATAAGGTGTCAATAATCAAACTTATTTTCGATTATTCAAATAAAGATAGTACTTTCATATAAGTATATCTTTGGTTATTTAATATCCATTTCAAGTATAAGTTTTAAAACTTCTACTTCAATTATTTTTATAAAGATTATTCTTTATGGGAATATTATTTAAATAATAATATTCAGATATTTTCTAATATATCGGGACTGATTTATTTTAATAAATCAGCAGTACTCCAAACATTCTTAAAAATGTTTTTGAGTCTTCAAAATGATTTTTAAAGTTAGAGTGGACCCCAAAACTCATTTTTTTATATTTAAGATCTTCCTTTCAAAGGGGATTTAAATACTCGCTCAAAACCTGGGGGATCCAGCTCTGTGGTGCATTTTACATTCGCAACGTGGTTGCTGTTTTGAGAAAACAAATGAATTGATTACTTACCCAACGTTCGGGAAGTAAGCCCATCTAATTGAGTCGGCATAAGCGACAGGCCGGGGTACGGTCTATCAAAGTGTAAGTGGCTGGGTGGCAGTCCATCAACGCGTAAGAGGCCCGGTGGCGGTCCAACACAAGGTCCTTATGTGGCCAGGGTGATGACCGGTGGGGGATTCATCCATCTACTAGTAGAAAAGGTTACTTATTGGTATCTTTGCCTGATCAGCAAGATATCAGGTTTATGCCAAAATTTCTTTTCTTTCCAAATTTATTGGATATTGCAACTCTGTTCATACTTTACATGACAGAGGTTTTCAGGAAATGTATGAGAGATATATATAGGTGTATATATATATCGGGACTTAATGAAGTATCTCGTAACTTCATTTCATTCAATAATATTTCAAAGATTGAATCTATTCAAGTATTATCTTGTAGTCTCATCTATGTGATGAACTTCTGAACTAATTATAACTTGAACGGTGGTAGTTCAAGTATTATGTGGAAAAGATATAAGTATATTGGAGTATCTTGTAACTTCACCTTGTAAACTTATATCTAGTAAATGATTATCTTATGCATGACAAAGATTTTCAGAAAAACGTTGAGACAAGGTTAGATATATGAGATCACCTTGCAGCGATATTTTTTATATAGTTATAAACTGGAACTTTGTGTATATTATACATGGAAGAGGACTTCCAAGATTTTGAAAAGTATATATGTATATATACTGAATATTTTGCGACTTCATCGCATTAAGATATAAACTTGGTTCATTTCTTCTTAACCAATACTTTCATGAGTACTATGAGAAGGCTCATATATTGTTAATCATATTATATATTATTTTGGTGGGCTTGTTGCTCACCCTTGCCTTCTTCTTTCATCACACAACATCAGATAGATAAGATGAACAGGATAAAGCTCCCAATTCGCAAGCGGATAGGAAACGTTCCGCAGCTTTCTGGAAGCGTTGAGGCCGCTGTAGCTGAGGTAGAAATTACCAATAGGCTAAGTTTTCAACTAATAATGTACCAGACTTATGTATATTATGAATTGTAATAATGGCAAAGAAATGTAAATTTATTCAGAAACCTGTTTAAGGTGCATTGGCATATAATTGTGGAATAAAATGACTTGTGATTATTTTTGGATATTCATCTCTGAGGCTATAACTTGTGGTGTGTGTGTTTAATGGTGGGGTCACAGTACAGAGTAGTTGATTAATTATTAAGATTGGATGTTATTAAGGGAAATGGAACTCGTGACAACCCGGATCCCCGACCCCGGATTTGGGGGTGTTACATATATGATGTCAACATATCAATTGTACCAATATATGGTGGCAAGTGACTCTAATAGGGTGCAAAGTGACTCGAATATGGTGAAAAGTAACTTACATGGTTGATTAGAGCCAAAATATGGCCCAAAATTGAGTCATACAAAAGTGGTACAAAGAGGTGGTTAAAGGATGTTAAATTGCATGTATATAATGTTAACATGTCAATTGTACCAATATATGGTGGAAAGTGACTCTTATAGGGTGCAAAGTGACTCTAATATGGTGAAGAGTGACTTACATGGTTGATTCGACCCAAAATGTGGCCCAAAATTGACTCGTATAAAAGTGGTACCAATAGGTGGTTAAAGGATGTTAAATTTCATGTATAAGATGTTAACATGTCAATTGTACCAATATATGGTGGCAAGTGACACTTATAGGGTGCAAAATGACTCTAATATAGTGAAGAGTGACTTACATGGTTGATTTGAGCAAAAATGTGGCCCAAAATTGACTCGTACAAAAGTGGGACAAAGAGGTGGTTAAAGGATGTTAAATTGCATGTATATGATGTTAACATGTCAATTGTACCAATATATGGTGGAAAATGACTCTTATAGGGTGCGAAGTGACTATAATACGGTGAAGCGTGACTTACATGGTTGATTAGAGCCAATATATGGCCCAAAATTGACTCGTATAAAAGTGGTACCAAGAGGTGGTTAAAGGTTGTTAAATTGTATGTATATTAAGTTAACATGTCAATTGTACCAATGTATGGTGGCAAGTGACTCTTATAGTGTGCATTGTGACTCTAATATGGAGAAGAGTGACTTACATGGTTGATTAGAGCCAAAGTGTGGCCCAAAATTGACTTGTATTAATGTGGTACCAATAGGTGGTTACAGGAAGTCAAATTGATTGTATATGATGTTAAAAGGTCAATTGTACCAATATATGGTGGAAAGTTACTCTTATAGGGTGCAAAATGACTCTAATATGGTGAAGAGTGACTTACATGGTTGATTAGAGTAAAAGTGTGGCCCAAAATTGACTCGTATTAATGTGGTACAAACAGGTGGTTAAAGGAAGTCAAATTTCATGTATATGATGTTAGAAGGTCAATTGTACCAATATATGGTGGCAAGTGACTCTTATATGGCACAAAGTGACTTTAATATGGTGAAGAGTGACTTACAGGGTTGATTAAAGCCAAAATGTGGCCTAAAATTGACTCGTATAAAAGTGGTACGAAGAGGTGGTTAAAGGATGTCAAATTGCATGTAAATAATTTTAATATGTCAATTGTACCAATATATGGTGGCAAGTGACTCTAATAGGGTACAAAGTGACTCTAATATGGTGAAGAGTGACTTACATGGTTGATTAGAGCCAAACTGTGGCCCAAAATTGACTCGTACAAAAGTAATACCAAGAGGTGGTTAAAGGATGTTAAATTGCATGTATATGATGTTAACATCTCAATTGTACCAATATATGGTGGCAAGTGACTCTTATAGGGTGCAAAGTGACTCTAATATGGTGAAGTGTGACTTATATGGTTGATTAGAGCCAAAATATGGTCCAAAATTGACTCGTATAACAGTGGTACCAAGAGGATGTTAAAGGATGTTAAATTGCATGTATATGATGTTAACATGTCAATTGTACCAATATATGGTGGAACGTAACTCTTATAGGGTGCAAAGTGAGTCAAATATGGTGAAGAGCGACTTTTATGGTTGATTAGAGCCAAAATGTGGCCCAAAATTGACTCGTATAAATTTGGTACCAACAGGTGGTTAAAGGAAGTCAAATTGCATGTATATGATGTTACAAGGTCAATTGTACCAATATATGGTAGCAAGTGACTCTTATAGGGTACAAAGTGAATCTAATATGGTGAAGAGTGACTTACATGGTTGATTAGAGCCAAAATGTGGCCTAAAATTGACTCGTACAAATGTGGTACCAAGAGGTGGTTAAAGGATGTTAAATTGAATGTATATGACGTCAACATATCAATTGTACCAATATATGGTGGCAAGTGACTCTAATAGGGTGCAAAGTGACTCGAATATGGTGAAAAGTAACTTACATGGTTGATTAGAGCCAAAATGTGGCCCAAAATTGAGTCGTACAAAAGTGGTACAAAGAGGTGGTTAAAGTATGTTAAATTGCATGTATATAATGTTAATATGTCAATTGTACCAATATATGGTGGAAAGTGACTCTTATAGGGTGCAAAGTGACTCTAATATGGTGAAAAGTGACTTACATGGTTGATAAGAGCCAAAATGTGGCCCAAAATTGACTCGTATAAATGTGGTACCAAGACGTGGTTAAAGGATGTTAAATTGCATGTTGATGATTTTAAAAGGTCAATTGTACCAATATATGGTGGCAAGTGACTCTTATAGGGTGCAAAGTGACTCTAATATGGTGAATAGTGATTTACATGGTTGATTAGAGCCAAAATGTGGCCCAAAATTGACTCGTATAAATGTGGTACCAAGAGATGGTTAAAGGATGTTAAGTTCCATGTTGATGATTTTAAAAGGTCAATTGTACCGATATATGGTGGCAATTTACTCTTATAGGAAACAAAGTGACTCTAATATAGTGAAGAGTGACTTACATGGTTTATTAGAGCCAAAATGTGGCCTAAAATTGACTCGTATAAATGTGGTACCAAGAGGTGGTTAAAGGATGTTGAATTGCATGTTGATGATGTTAACATGCCAATTGTACCAATATATGGTGGCAAGTGACTCTTATAGGGTGCAAAGTGACTCTAATATGGTGAAGAGTGAGTTACATGGTTGATTAGATCCAAAATGTGGCCCAAAATTGACTCGTATAAATGTGGTACCAAGAGGTGGTTAAAGGATGTTAAATTGCATGTTGATGATGTTAAAAGGTCAATTGTACCAATATATGCTGGCAAGTGACTCTTATAGGGTGCAAAGTGAATCTAATATGGTAAAAAGTGACTTACATGGTTGATTAGAGCCAAAATTTGGCCTAAAATTGACTCGTATAAATGTGGTACCAAGAGGTGGTTAAAGGATGTTAAATTGCATGTTAATGATGTTAAAAGGTCAATTGTACTTATATATGGTGGCAAGTGACTCTTATAGAGTGCAAAGTGACTCTAATATGGTGAATAGTGATTTACATGGTTGATTAGAGCCAAAATATGGTCCAAAATTGACTCGTATAAATGTGGTACCAAGAGGTGGTTAAAGGATGTTAAATTGCATTTTGATGATTTTAAAAGGTCAATTGTACCAATATATGGTGGCAAGTGACTCTTATAGGGTTCAAAGTGACTCTAATATGGTGAAGAGTGACTTACATGGTTGATTAGAGCCAAAATGTGGCCTAAAATTGACTCGTATAAATGTGGTAACAAGAGGTGGTTAAAGCATGTTAAGTTGCATGTTGATGATGTTAAAAGGTCAATTGTACCAATATATGGTGGCAAGTGACTCTTATAGGGTGCAAAGTGACTCTAATATGGTGAAAAGTGATTTACATGGTTGATTAGAGCCAAAATGTGGCCCAAAATTGACTCATATAAATGTGGTACCAAGAGGTGGTTAACGGATGTTAAGTTGCATGTTGATGATGTTAAAGGTCAATAGTACCAATATATGGTGGCAAGTTACTCTTATAGGATACAAAGTGACTCTAATATAGTGAAGAGTGACTTACATGGTTTATTAGAGCCAAAATGTGGCCTAAAATTGACTCGTATAAATGTGGCACCAAGAGGTGGTTAAAGGTTGTTAAATTGCATGTTGATGATGTTAACATGCCAATTGTATTAATATATGGTGGCAAGTGACTCTTATAGGGTGCAAAGTGACTCTAATATGGTGAAGAGTGACTTACATGGTTGATTAGAGCCAAAATGTGGCCCAAAATTGACTCGTATAAACGTGGTACCAAGAGGTGGTTAAAGGATGTTAAATTGCATTTTGATGATTTTAAAAGGTCAATTGTACCAATATATGGTGCCAAGTGACTCTTATAGGGTTCAAAGTGACTCTAATATGGTGAAGAGTGACTTACATGGTTGATTAGAGCCAAAATGTGGCCCAAAATTGACTCGTATAAATTTGGTACCAACAGGTGGTTAAAGGAAGTCAAATTGCATGTATATGATGTTACAAGGTCAATTGTACCAATATATGGTAGCAAGTGACTCTTATAGGGTACAAAGTGAATCTAATATGGTGAAGAGTGACTTACATGGTTGATTAGAGCCAAAATTTGGCCTAAAATTGACTCGTACAAATGTGGTACCAAGAGGTGGTTAAAGGATGTTAAATTGCATGTATATGACGTCAACATATCAATTGTACCAATATATGGTGGCAAGTGAGTGCAAAGTGACTCGAATATGGTGAAAAGTAACTTACATGGTTGATTAGAGCCAATATGTGGCCCAAAATTGAGTCGTACAAAAGTGGTACAAAGAGGTGGTTAAAGTATGTTAAATTGCATGTATATAATGTTAATATGTCAATTGTACCAATATATGGTGGAAAGTGACTCTTATAGGGTGCAAATTGACTCTAATATGGTGAAGAGTGACTTACATGGTTGATTAGAGCCAAAATGTGGCCCAAAATTGACTCGTATAAATGTGGTACCAAGACGTGGTTAAAGGATGTTAAATTGCATGTTGATGATTTTAAAAGGTCAATTGTACCAATATATGGTGGCAAGTGACTCTTATAGGGTGCAAAGTGACTCTAATATGGTGAATAGTGATTTACATGGTTGATTAGAGCCAAAATGTGGCCCAAAATTGACTCGTATAAATGTGGTACCAAGAGATGGTTAAAGGATGTTAAGTTCCATGTTGATGATTTTAAAAGGTCAATTGTACCAATATATGGTGGCAATTTACTCTTATAGGATACAAAGTGACTCTAATATAGCGAAGAGTGACTTACATGGTTTCTTAGAGCCAAAATGTGGCCTAAAATTGACTCATATAAATGTGGTACCAAGAGGTGGTTAAAGGATGTTAAATTGCATGTTGATGATGTTAACATGCCAATTGTACCAATATATGGTGGCAAGTGACTCTTATAGGGTGCAAAGTGACTCTAATATGGTGAAGAGTGAGTTACATGGTTGATTAGATCCAAAATGTGGCCCAAAATTGACTCGTATAAATGTGGTACCAAGAGGTGGTTAAAGGATGTTAAATTGCATGTTGATGATGTTAAAAGGTCAATTGTACCAATATATGCTGGCAAGTGACTCTTATAGGGTGCAAAGTGAATCTAATATGGTAAAAAGTGACTTACATGGTTGATTAGAGCCAAAATTTGGCCTAAAATTGACTCGTATAAATGTGGTACCAAGAGGTGGTTAAAGGATGTTAAATTGCATGTTAATGATTTTAAAAGGTCAATTGTACTTATATATAGTGGCAAGTGACTCTTATAGGGTGCAAAGTGACTCTAATATGGTGAATAGTGATTTACATGGGTGATTAGAGCCAAAATGTGGTCCAAAATTGACTCGTATAAATGTGGTACCAAGAGGTGGTTAAAGGATGTTAAATTGCATTTTGATGATTTTAAAAGGTCAATTGTACCAATATATGGTGGCAAGTGACTCTTATAGGGTTCAAAGTGACTCTAATATGGTGAAGAGTGACTTACATGGTTGATTAGAGCCAAAATGTGGCCTAAAATTGACTCGTATAAATGTCGCACCAAGAGGTGGTTAAAGGATGTTAAGTTGCATGTTGATGATGTTAAAAGGTCAATTGTACCAATATATGGAGGCAAGTGACTCTTATAGGGTGCAAAGTGACTCTAATATGGTGAAGAGTGATTTACATGGTTGATTAGAGCCAAAATGTGGCCCAAAATTGACTCGTATAAATGTGGTACCAAGAGGTGGTTAAAGGATGTTAAGTTGCATGTTGATGATGTTAAAAGGTCAATTATACCAATATATGGTGGTAAGTTACTCTTATAGGATACAAAGTGACTCTAATATAGTGAAGAGTGACTTACATGGTTGATTAGAGCCAAAATATGGCCTAAAATTGACTCGTATAAATGTGGTACCAAGAGGTGGTTAAAGGATGTTAAATTGCATGTTGATGATGTTAACATGCCAATTGTACCAATATATGGTGGCAAGTGACTCTTATAGGGTGCAAAGTGACTCTAATATGGTGAAGAGTGACTTACATGGTTGATTAGAGCCAAAATGTGGCCCAAAATTGACTCGTATAAATTTGGTACCAAGACGTGGTTAAAGGATGTTAAATTGCATGTTGATGATGTTAAAAGGTTAATTGTACAAATATATGCTGGAAAGTGACTCTTATAGGGTGCAAAGTGAATCTAATATGGTGAAGAGTGACTTACATGGTTGATTAGAGCAAAAATTTGGCCTAAAATTGACTCGTATAAATGTGGTACCAAGAGGTGGTTAAAGGATGTTAAATTGCATGTTGATGATGTTAACATGCCAATTGTACCAATATATGGTGGCAAGTGACTCTTATAGGGTGCAAAGTGACTCTAATATGGTGAAGAGTGACTTATATGGTTGATTAGAGCCAAAATGTGGCCCAAAATTGACTCGTATAAATGTGGTACCAAGACGTGGTTAAAGGATGTTAAATTGCATGTTGATGATGTTAACAGGTCAATTGTACCAATATATGGTGGCAAGTGACTCTTATAGGGTGCAAAGTGACTCTAATATGGTGAAGAGTGACTTACATGGTTGATTAGAGCCAAAATGTGGCCCAAAATTGACCTCGTATAAATGTGGTACCAAGACGTGGTTAAAGGATGTTAAATTGCATGTTGATGATGTTAAAAGGTCAATTGTACCAATAATATGGTGGCAGTGACTCTTATAGGGTGCAAAGTGACTCTATATGTGAATAGTGATTTACATCGTTGATTAGAGCCAAAATGTGGCCCAAAAATTGACTCGTATAAATGTGGTACCAAGACGTGGTTAAAGGATGTTAAATTGCATGTTGATGAGTGTTAAAAAGGTCAATTGTACCAATATATGGTGGCAAGTGACATCTTATAGGGCAAAGTGACTCTAATATAGGTGATAGTTATTACATGGTTTATTAGAGCCAAAATGTGGCCCAAAAATTAACTCGTATAAATTGGTACCAAGACATGGTTAAAGGATGTTAAATTGCATGTTGATGATGTTAAAAGGTCAATTGTACCAATATATGTGGCAAGTGACTCTTATAGGGTGCAAAGTGACTCTAATATGGTGAATAGTGATTATCATGGTGATTAGAGCCAAAATGTGGCCCAAATTGACTCGTATAAATGTGGTACCAAGAGATGGTTAAAGGATGTTAAAGTCCATGTTGATGATGTTAAAAGGGTCAATTGTACCAATATATGGTGGCAAGTACTCTTATAGGATACAAAGTGACTCTAATATAGTGAGAGAGGACTTACAGGTTTATTAGAGCCAAAATGTGGCCTAAAATTGACTGCTATAAATGTGGTACCAAGAGTGGTTTAAGGATGTTAAATTGCAGTTGATGATGTTAACAGGCCAATTGTACCAATATATGGTGGCAAGTGACTCTTATAGGGTTGCCAAGTGACTCTAATATGGTGAAGAGTGAGTTACATTGGTTGATTAGAGCCAAAATGTGGCCCCAAATGACTCGTATAAATGTGGTACCAAGAGGTGGTTAAAGGAGGTTAAATGCTGTTGATGATGTTAAAAGGTCAATTGTACCAATATATGGTGGCAAGTGACTCTTATAGGGTGCAAAGTGACTCTAATATGGTGAATAGTGACTTTACATGGTGATTAGAGCCAAAATGTGGCTCAAAATTGACTCGTATAAATGTGATACCAAGACGGTGGTTAAAGGATGTTAATATTGCATGTTGATGATGTTAAAGGTCAATTGTACCAATATATGGTGGCAAGTGACTCTTATAGGGTGCAAAGTGACTCTAATATGGTGAATAGTGATTTACATCGTTGATTAGAGCCAAAATGTGGCCCAAAATTGACTCGTATAAATGTGGTACCAAGACGTGGTTAAAGGGATGTTAAATTGCATGTTGATGATGTTAAAAGGTCAATTGTACCAATATATGGTGGCAAGTGACTCTTATAGGGTGCAAAGTGACTCTAATATGGTGAAGAGTGAATTTACATGGTTGATTAGAGCCAAATGTGGCCAAAATTGATACTCTTATAAATGTGTACCAAGAGGTGGTTAAAGGATGTTAAGTTGCCATGTTGATGATGTTAAAAGGTCAATTGTACCAATATATGGTGGCAAGTGACTCTTATAGGGTGCAAAGTGACTCTAATATGGTGAAGAGTGATTACAGTGTGATTAGAGCCAAAATGTGGCCCAAAATTGACTCGTATAAATGTTGTACCAAGAGGTGGTTAAAGGATGTTAAATTGCATGTTGATGATGTTAAAAGGTCAATTGTACCAATATATGGTGGCAAGTGACTCTTATAGGGTGCAAAGTGACTCTAATATGGTGAATAGTGATTTACATGGTTGATTAGATCCAAAATGGGCCTCAAAATTAACTCGTATAAATGTGGTACCAAGACGTGGTTAAAGGATGTTAAATTGCATGTTGATGATGTTAAAAGGTCAATTGTACAATATATGGTGGCAAGTGGACTCTTATAGGGTGCAAAGTGACTCTAATATGGTGAAAGTGATTTACATGGTTGATTAGAGCCAAAATGTGGCCCAAAATTGACTCGTATAAATGTGGTACAAGAGATGGTTAAAGGATGTTAAGTTCCATGTTGATGATGTTAAAAGGTCAATTGTACCAATATATGGTGGCAAGTTACTCTTATAGGTAGCAAAGTGACTCTAATATAGTGAAGACTGACTTACATGGTTATTAGAGCCAAAATGTGGCCTAAATTGACTCGTATAAATAGTGGTACCAAGAGTGGTTAAAGGATGTTAATTGCATGTTATGATGTTAAAATGGCAATTGTACCAATATGGTGGCAAGTGACTCTTATAGGGTGCAAAGTGACTCTAATATGGTGAAGAGTGACTTACATGGTTGATTAGAGCCAAAATGTGGCCCAAAATGTACTCGTATAAATGTGGTACCAAGAGGTGGTTAAAGGATGTTAAATTGCATGTTGATGATGTTAACATGCCAATGTACAATATATGGTGGCAAGTGACTCTTATAGGGGTGCAAAGTGACTCTAATATGGTGAAGAGTGACTTACATGGTTGATTAGAGCCAAAATGTGGCCCAAAATTGACTCGTATAAATGTGGTACCAAGACGTGGTTAAAGGATGTTAAATTGCATGTTGATGATGTTAAAAGGTCAATTGTACCAATATATGGTGGCAAGTGACTCTTATAGGGTGCAAAGTGACTCTAATATGGTGAATAGTGATTTACATGGTTGATTAGAGCCAAAATGTGGCCCAAAATTGACTCGTATAAATGTGGTACCAAGAGATGGTTAAAGGATGTTAAGTTCCATGTTGATGATGTTAAAAGGTCAATTGTACCAATATATGGTGGCAAGTTAACTCTTATAGGATACAAAGTGACTCTAATATAGTGAATACTGACTTACATGGTTATTAGAGCCAAATGTGGCCCTAAAATTGAACTCGTATAAAATGTGGTACCAAGAGTGGTTAAAGGATGTTAATTGCATGTTGATGATGTTAACATGCCAATTGTACCAATATATGGTGGCAAGTGACTCTTATAGGGTGCAAAGTGACTCTAATATGGTGAAGAGTGAGTGACTTACATGGTTGATAGAGCCAGAATTGGCCCAAAAATTGACTCGTATAAATGTGGTACCAAGAGGTGGTTAAAGGATGTTAAATTGCATGTTGATGACTGTTAAAAGGTGCAATTGTACCAATATATGGTGGCAAGTGACTCTTATAGTGGTGCAAAGTGACTCTAATATGGTGAATAGTGATTACATGGTTGATTAGAGCCAAAATGTGGCCCGAAAATTGACTCGTATAAATGTGGTACCAAGCGTGGTTAAAGGATGTTAAAATTGCATGTTGATGATGTTAAAAGGTCAATTGTACCAATATTATGGTGGCAAGTGACTCTTATAGGGTGCAAAGTGACTCTAATATGGTAATAGTGATTTACATGGTTGATTAGAGCCAAAATGTGGCCCAAAATTGACATCGTATAAATGTGGTACCAAGAGATGGTTAAAGGATGTTAAGTTCCCTGTTGATGATGTTAAAAGGTTAATTGTACGAATATATGGTGGCAAGTTACTCTTATAGGATACAAAGTGACTCTAATATAGTGAAGAGTGACTTACATGGTTTATTAGAGCCAAAATGTGGCCTAAAATTGACTCGTATAAATGTGGTACCAAGAGGTGGTTAAAGGATGTTAAATTGCATGTTGATGATGTTAACATGCCAATTGTACCAATATATGGTGGCAAGTGACTCTTATAGAGTGCAAAGTGACTCTAATATGGTGAAGAGTGAGTTACATGGTTGATTATAGCTAAAATGTGGCCCAAAATTGACTCGTATAAATGTTGTACCAAGAGGTGGTTAAAGGATGTTAAATTGCATGTTGATGATGTTAAAAGGTCAGTTGTACCAATATATGCTGGCAAGTGACTCTTATAGGGTGCAAAGTGAATCTAATATGGTGAAGAGTGACTTACATGGTTGATTAGAGCCAAAATTTGGCGTAAAATTGACTCGTATAAATGTTGTACCAAGAGGTGGTTAAAGGATGTTAAATTGCATGTTATGATGTTAAAGGTCAATTGTACCAATATATGGTGGCAAGTGACTCTTATAGGGTGCAAAGTGACTCTAATATGGTGAAGAGTGATTTACATGGTTGATTAGAGCCAAAATGTGGCCTAAAATTGACTCGTATAAATGTCACACCAAGAGGTGGTTAAAGGATGTTAAGTTGCATGTTGATGATGTTAAAAGGTCAATTGTACCAATATATGGTGGCAAGTGACTCTTATAGGGTGCAAAGTGACTCTAATATGGTGAAGAGTGACTTACATGGTTGATTAGAGCCAAAATGTGGCCAAAATTGACTCGTATAAATGTGGTACCAAGAGGTGGTTAAAGGATGTTAAATTGCATGTTGATGATGTTAAAAGGTCAATTGTACCAATATATGGTGGCAAGTGACTCTTATAGGGTGCAAAGTGACTCTAATATGGTGAAGAGTGACTTACATGGTTGATTAGAGCCAAAATGTGGCCAAAATTGACTCGTATAAATGTGGTACCAAGAGGTGGTTAAAGGATGTTAAATTGCATGTTGATGATGTTAAAAGTCAATTGTACCATATATGGTGGCAAGTGACTCTTATAGGGTGCAAAGTGACTCTAATATGGTGAAGAGTGACTTACATGGTTGATTAGAGCCAAAATGTGGCCTAAAATTGACTCGTATAAATGTGGTACCAAGAGGTGGTTAAAGGATGTTAAATTGCATGTTGATGATGTTAAAAGGTCAATTGTACCAATATATGGTGGCAAGTGACTCTTATAGGGTGCAAAGTGACTCTAATATGGTGAAGAGTGACTTACATGGTTGATTAGAGCCAAAATGTGGCCTAAAATTGACTCGTATAAATGTGGTACCAAGAGGTGGTTAAAGGATGTTAAATTGCATGTTGATGATGTTAAAAGGTCAATTGTACCAATATATGGTGGCAAGTGACTCTTATAGGGTGCAAAGTGACTCTAATATGGTGAAGAGTGACTTACATGGTTGATTAGAGCCAAAATGTGGCCAAAATTGACTCGTATAAATGTGGTACCAAAGGTGGTTAAAGGATGTTAAATTGCATGTTGATGATGTTAAAGGTCAATTGTACCAATATATGGTGGCAAGTGACTCTTATAGGGTGCAAAGTGACTCTAATATGGTGAAGAGTGACTTACATGGTTGATTAGAGCCAAAATGTGGCCTAAAATTGACTCGTATAAATGTGGTACCAAGAGGTGGTTAAAGGATGTTAAATTGCATGTTGATGATGTTAAAAGGTCAATTGTACCAATATATGGTGGCAAGTGACTCTTATAGGGTGCAAAGTGACTCTAATATGGTGAAGAGTGACTTACATGGTTGATTAGAGCCAAAATGTGGCCCAAAATTGACTCGTATAAATGTGGTACCAAGAGGTGGTTAAAGGATGTTAAATTGCATGTTGATGATGTTAAAAGGTCAATTGTACCAATATATGGTGGCAAGTGACTCTTATAGGGTGCAAAGTGACTCTAATATGGTGAAGAGTGACTTACATGGTTGATTAGAGCCAAAATGTGGCCAAAATTGACTCGTATAAATGTGGTACCAAGAGGTGGTTAAAGGATGTTAAATTGCATGTTGATGATGTTAAAAGGTCAATTGTACCAATATATGGTGGCAAGTGACTCTTATAGGGTGCAAAGTGACTCTAATATGGTGAAGAGTGACTTACATGGTTGATTAGAGCCAAAATGTGGCCTAAAATTGACTCGTATAAATGTGTACCAAGAGGTGGTTAAAGTATGTTAAATTGCATGTTGATGATGTTAAAAGGTCAATTGTACCAATATATGGTGGCAAGTGACTCTTATAGGGTGCAAAGTGACTCTAATATGGTGAAGAGTGACTTACATGGTTGATTAGAGCCAAAATGTGGCCCAAAATTGACTCGTATAAATGTGGTACCAAGAGGTGGTTAAAGGATGTTAAATTGCATGTTGATGATGTTAAAAGGTCAATTGTACCAATATATGGTGGCAAGTGACTCTTATAGGGTGCAAAGTGACTCTAATATGGTGAAGAGTGACTTACATGGTTGATTAGAGCCAAAATGTGGCCTAAAATTGACTCGTATAAATGTGGTACCAAGAGGTGGTTAAAGTGTTAAATTGCATGTTGATGATGTTAAAAGGTCAATTGTACCAATATATGGTGGCAAGTGACTCTTATAGGGTGCAAAGTGACTCTAATATGGTGAAGAGTGACTTACATGGTTGATTAGAGCCAAAATGTGGCCAAAATTGACTCGTATAAATGTGGTACCAAGAGGTGGTTAAAGGATGTTAAATTGCATGTTGATGATTTAAAAGGTCAATTGTACCAATATGGTGGCAAGTGACTCTTATAGGGTGCAAAGTGACTCTAATATGGTGAAGAGTGACTTACATGGTTGATTAGAGCCAAAATGTGGCCTAAAATTGACTCGTATAAATGTGGTACCAAGAGGTGGTTAAAGTGTTAAATTGCATGTTATGATGTTAAAAGGTCAATTGTACCAATATATGGTGGCAAGTGACTCTTATAGGGTGCAAAGTGACTCTAATATGGTGAAGAGTGACTTACATGGTTGATTAGAGCCAAAATGTGGCCTAAAATTGACTCGTATAAATGTGGTACCAAGAGGTGGTTAAAGGATGTTAAATTGCATGTTATGATGTTAAAAGTCAATTGTACCAATATATGGTGGCAAGTGACTCTTATAGGGTGCAAAGTGACTCTAATATGGTGAAGAGTGACTTACATGGTTGATTAGAGCCAAAATGTGGCCTAAAATTGACTCGTATAAATGTGGTACCAAGAGGTGGTTAAAGGATGTTAAATTGCATGTTGATGATGTTAAAAGGTCAATTGTACCAATATATGGTGGCAAGTGACTCTTATAGGGTGCAAAGTGACTCTAATATGGTGAAGAGTGACTTACATGGTTGATTAGAGCCAAAATGTGGCCTAAAATTGACTCGTATAAATGTGGTACCAAGAGGTGGTTAAAGGATGTTAAATTGCATGTTGATGATGTTAAAAGTCAATTGTACCAATATATGGTGGCAAGTGACTCTTATAGGGTGCAAAGTGACTCTAATATGGTGAAGAGTGACTTACATGGTTGATTAGAGCCAAAATGTGGCCTAAAATTGACTCGTATAAATGTGGTACCAAGAGGTGGTTAAAGGATGTTAAATTGCATGTTGATGATGTTAAAAGGTCAATTGTACCAATATATGGTGGCAAGTGACTCTTATAGGGTGCAAAGTGACTCTAATATGGTGAAGAGTGACTTACATGGTTGATTAGAGCCAAAATGTGGCCCAAAATTGACTCGTATAAATGTGGTACCAAGAGGTGGTTAAAGGATGTTAAATTGCATGTTGATGATGTTAAAAGGTCAATTGTACCAATATATGGTGGCAAGTGACTCTTATAGGGTGCAAAGTGACTCTAATATGGTGAAGAGTGACTTACATGGTTGATTAGAGCCAAAATGTGGCCTAAAATTGACTCGTATAAATGTGGTACCAAGAGGTGGTTAAAGGATGTTAAATTGCATGTTGATGATGTTAAAAGGTCAATTGTACCAATATATGGTGGCAAGTGACTCTTATAGGGTGCAAAGTGACTCTAATATGGTGAAGAGTGACTTACATGGTTGATTAGAGCCAAAATGTGGCCAAAATTGACTCGTATAAATGTGGTACCAAGAGGTGGTTAAAGGATGTTAAATTGCATGTTGATGATGTTAAAAGGTCAATTGTACCATATATGGTGGCAAGTGACTCTTATAGGGTGCAAAGTGACTCTAATATGGTGAAGAGTGACTTACATGGTTGATTAGAGCCAAAATGTGGCCTAAAATTGACTCGTATAAATGTGGTACCAAGAGGTGGTTAAAGTGTTAAATTGCATGTTGATGATGTTAAAAGGTCAATTGTACCAATATATGGTGGCAAGTGACTCTTATAGGGTGCAAAGTGACTCTAATATGGTGAAGAGTGACTTACATGGTTGATTAGAGCCAAAATGTGGCCCAAAATTGACTCGTATAAATGTGTACCAAGAGGTGGTTAAAGGATGTTAAATTGCATGTTGATGATGTTAAAAGGTCAATTGTACCATATATGGTGGCAAGTGACTCTTATAGGGTGCAAAGTGACTCTAATATGGTGAAGAGTGACTTACATGGTTGATTAGAGCCAAAATGTGGCCTAAAATTGACTCGTATAAATGTGGTACCAAGAGGTGGTTAAAGGATGTTAAATTGCATGTTGATGATGTTAAAAGTCAATTGTACCAATATATGGTGGCAAGTGACTCTTATAGGGTGCAAAGTGACTCTAATATGGTGAAGAGTGACTTACATGGTTGATTAGAGCCAAAATGTGGCCAAAATTGACTCGTATAAATGTGGTACCAAGAGGTGGTTAAAGGATGTTAAATTGCATGTTTGATGTTAAAAGGTCAATTGTACCAATATATGGTGGCAAGTGACTCTTATAGGGTGCAAAGTGACTCTAATATGGTGAAGAGTGACTTACATGGTTGATTAGAGCCAAAATGTGGCCTAAAATTGACTCGTATAATGTGGTACCAAGAGGTGGTTAAAGGATGTTAAATTGCATGTTATGATGTTAAAAGGTCAATTGTACCAATATATGGTGGCAAGTGACTCTTATAGGGTAAAGTGACTCTAATATGGTGAAGAGTGACTTACATGGTTGATTAGAGCCAAAATGTGGCCCAAAATTGACTCGTATAAATGTGGTACCAAGAGGTGGTTAAAGGATGTTAAATTGCATGTATGATGTTATCAATTGTACCAATATATGGTGGCAAGTGACTCTTATAGGGTGCAAAGTGACTCTAATATGGTGAAGAGTGACTTACATGGTTGATTAGAGCCAAAATGTGGCCCAAAATTGACTCGTATAAATGTGGTACCAAGAGGTGGTTAAAGTGTAAATTGCATGTTGATGTTAAAAGTCAATTGTACCAATAATGGTGGCAAGTGACTCTTATAGGGTGCAAAGTGACTCTAATATGGTGAAGAGTGACTTACATGGTTGATTAGAGCCAAAATGTGGCCCAAAATTGACTCGTATAAATGTGGTACCAAGAGGTGGTTAAAGTGTTAAATTGCATGTTGATGATGTTAAAAGGTCAATTGTACCAATATATGGTGGCAAGTGACTCTTATAGGGTGCAAAGTGACTCTAATATGGTGAAGAGTGACTTACATGGTTGATTAGAGCCAAAATGTGGCCTAAAATTGACTCGTATAAATGTGGTACCAAGAGGTGGTTAAGGATGTTAATTGCATGTTGATGATGTTAACATGTCATTGTACCAATATATGGTGCAGTGACTCTTATAGGGTGCAAAGTGATCTAATATCGGTGAAGAGTGACTTACATGGTTGATTAGAGCCAAAATGTGGCCAAAATTTGACTCGTATAAATGTGGTACCAAGAGGTGGTTAAAGATGTTAAATTGCATGTTGATGATGTTACAATGTCAATTGTACAATATAATGGTGGCAAGTGACTCTTATAGGGTGCAAAGTGACTCTAATACTGGTGAGAGTGACTTACATGGTTGATTAAGCCAAATGTGGCCCAAAATTGACTCGTATAAATGTGGGTACCAAGAGGTGGTTAAAGGATGTAATTGCATGTTGATGATGTTTAACATGTCAATTGTACCAATATATGGTGGCAAGTGACTCTTATAGGGTGGCAAAAGTGACTCTAATATGGTGAAGAGTGACTTACATGGTTGATTAGAGCCAAATAGTGGCCCAAAATTGACTCGTATAAATGTGGTACAAGAGGTGGTTAAAGATGTTAAATTGCATGTTGATGATGTTACAAGGTCAATGTTACCAATATATGGTGCAAGTGACTCTAATAGGTGCAAAGTGACTCTAATATGGTGAAGAGTGACTTACTGGTTTGATTAGAGCCAAAATGTGCCCAAAATTGACTCGTATAAATGTTGGTACCAAGAGGTGGTTAAAGGATGTCAAATTTGCATGTTAATGATGTTAACAGTGCAATTGTACAATATATGGTGGCAAGTGACTCTTATAGGTGCAAAGTGACTCTAATATGGTGAAGAGTGACTTACATGGTTTGATTAGAGCCAAAATGTGGCCCAAAATTGACTCGTATAAAGTGGTACCAAGAGGTGGTTAAAGATGTTAATTGCATGTTGATGATGTTTACATATCAATGTACCATATATAGTGGCAAGTGACTCTTATAGGGTGCAAAGTGACTCTAATATGGTGAAGACGTGAATTACATGGTTGATTAGAGCCAAAATGTTGGCCTAAATTGACTCGTATAAAATGTGGAACCAAGAGGTGTTAAAGGATGTTAAATTGCATGTTGATGATGTTAAAAGGTCAATTGTACAATATATGGTGGCAAGTGACTCTTATAGGGTGCAAAGTGACTCTAATATGGTGAAGAGTGGACTTACATGGTTGATTAGAGCCAAATGTGTCCAAATTGACTCGTATAAAGTTGGTACCAAGAGGTGGTTAAAGGATGTTAAATTGCATGTTGATGATGTTAAACATGTCAATTGTACCAATATATGGTGCAAGTGACTCTAATAGGTGCAAAGTGACTCTAATATGGTGAGAGTGACTTACATGGTTGATTAGAGCAAAAATGTGGCCTAAAATTGACTCGTATAAATGTGGTAACCAGAGGTGGTTAAAGAATGTAAATTGCCATGTTATGATGTTAAAAGTCAATTGTTACCAATATATGGTGGCAGTGACTCTATAGGGTGCAAAGTGACTCTAATATGTGAAGAGTGACTTACATGGTTGATTAGAGCCAAAAGTGGCCCAAAATTGACTCGTATAAAAGATGGTACCAAGAGGTGGTTAAAGGATGTTAATTGCATGGTGATGATGTTAAAATGTCAATTGTACCAATATATGGTGGCAAGTGACTCTTATAGGGTACAAATGTGACTCTAATATGGTGAAGAGTGACTTACATGGTTGATTAGAGCCAAAAATGTGGCCTAAAATTGACTCGTATAAATGTGGTACCAAGAGGTGGTTAAAAGGATGTTAAATTGCATGTTGATGATGTTAAACATGTCAATTGTACCAATATATGGTGGCAAGTGACTCTTATATGGTGCAGAAGTGACTCTAATATGGTGAAGAGATGACTTACATGGTTGATTAGAGCCAAAATGTGGCCTAAATTGACTCGTATAAGTGGTACCAAGAGGTGGTTAAAGGATGTTAAATTGCATGTTGATGATGTTAAAAGATCAATTGTACCAATATATGGTGGCAAGTGACTCTTAATAGGGTGCAAAGTGACTCTAATATGGTGAAAGAGTGACTTACATGTTGATTAGAGCCAAAATGTGGCCCTAAATTGACTCGTATAAAAGTGGTACCAAGAGGTGGTTAAAGGATGTTAAATTTGCATGTTGATGATGTTAAAATGTCAATTGTACCTATATGGTGGCAAGTGACTCTTATAGGGTGCAAAGTGACTCTAATATGGTGAAGAGTGACTTACATGGTTGATTAGAGCCAAAATGTGGCCTAAAATTGACTCGTATAAATGTGGTACCAAGAGGTGGTTAAAGGATGTTAAATTGCATGTGATGATGTTAAAAGGTCAATTGTACCAATATATGGTGGCAAGTGACTCTTATAGGGTGCAAAGTGACTCTAATATGGTGAAGAGTGACTTACATGGTTGATTAGAGCCAAAATGTGGCCTAAAATTGACTCGTATAAATGTGGTACCAAGAGGTGGTTAAAGGATGTTTGCATGTTGATGATGTTAAAAGGTCAATTGTACCAATATGGTGGCAAGTGACTCTTATAGGGTGCAAAGTGACTCTAATATGGTGAAGAGTGATTACATGGTTGATTAGAGCCAAAATGTGGCCCAAAATTGACTCGTATAAATGTGGTACCAAGAGGTGGTTAAAGGATGTTAAATTGCATGTTCAGTGATGTTACAATGTCAATTGTACCAATATATGGTGGCAAGGACCTCTTATAGGGTGCAAAAGTGACTCTAATATGGTGAAGAGTGACCTTACATGGTTGATTAGAGCCAAAATGGGCCCAAAATTGACTCGTATAAAAGTGGGACTAAGAAGTGGTTAAAGATGTTAAATTGCCTGTTGATGATGTGAACATGTCCAATTGTACCCAATATATGTTGGCAAGTGGACTCTTATTGACTCCAATATGGTGAGAAAGTGACTTAGATAGTTGATTATAGCCAAAATGTGGCCCAAAATTGACTCGTATAAAAGTGGTAACAAGAGGTGGGTTAAAGGATGTTGAATTGCATGTTGATGATGTTACATGTCAATTGTACCAACATATTGGTGGCAAGTGACTCTTATAGGGTGCAAAGTGACTTAATATGGTTGAAGAGAGACATTACATGGTTGATTAGAGCCAAAATGTGGTCTAAAATTGACTCGTATAAATGTGGTACCAAGAGGTGGTTAAAGGATGTTAAATTGCATGTTGATGATGTTAAAAGATCAATTGTACCAATATATGGAGGCAAGTGACTCTTATAGGGTACAAAGTGACTCTAATATGGTGAAGAGTGACTTACATGGTTGATTAGAGCCGAAATGTGGCCTAAAATTGACTCGTATAAATGTGGTAGCAAGAGGTGGTTAAAGGATGTTAAATTGCATGTTAATGATGTTAAAAGATCAATTGTACCAATATATGGTGGCAAGTGACTCTTATAGGGTGCAAAATGACTCTAATATGGTAAATAGTGACTTACATGGTTGATTAGAGCCAAAACGTGGCCCAAAATTGACTCGTATAAAAGTGGTACCAAGAGGTGGTTAAAGATGTTAAATTTCATGTTGATGATGTTAACATGTTAATTGTACCAATATATGGTGGCAAGGGACTCTTATAGGATGCAAAGTGACTCTAATATGGTGAAGAGTGACTTACATGGTTGATTAGAGCCAAAATGTGGCCTAAAATTGACTCGTATAAATGTGGAACCAAGAGGTGGTTAAAGGATGTTAAATTGAATGTTGATGATGTTAAAAGGTCAATTGTACCAATATATGGTGGCAAGTGACTCTTATAGGGTGCAAAGTGACTTTAATATCGTGATGAGTGACTTACATGGTTGATTAGAGCCAACATGTGGCCCAAAATTGACTCGTATAAAAGTGGTACCAAGAGGTGGTTAAAGATGTTAAATTTCATGTTGATGATGTTAACATGTTAATTGTACCAATATATGGTGGCAAGGGACTCTTATAGGATGCAAAGTGACTCTAATATGGTGAAGAGTGACTTACATGGTTGATTAGAGCCAAAATGTCGCCTAAAATTGACTCGTATAAATGTGGAACCAAGAGGTGGTTAAAGGATGTTAAATTGAATGTTGATGATGTTAAAAGGTCAATTGTACCAATATATGGTGGCAAGTGACTCTTATAGGGTGCAAAGTGACTTTAATATCGTGAAGAGTGACTTACATGGTTGATTAGAGCCAAAATGTGGCCCAAAAATGACTCGTATAAAAGTGGTACCAAGAGGTGGTTAAAGATGTTAAATTGCATGTTGATGATGTTAACATGTCAATTGTACCAATATATAGTCGCAAGGGACTCTTATAGGGTGCAAAGTGACTCTAATATGGTGAAGAGTGACTTACATGGTTGATTAGAGCCAAAATGTGGCCTAAATTTGACTCGTATAAATGTGGTACCATGAGGTGGTTAAAGGATGTTAAATTGCATGTTGATGATGTTAAAAGGTCAATTGTACCAATATATGGTGGCAAGTGACTCTTATAGGGTGCAAAGTGACTATAATATTGTGAAGAGGTACTTGGTTGATTAGAGCCAAAATGTGGCCTAAAATTGACTCGTATAAAAGTGGTACCAAGAGGTGGTTAAAGGATGTTAAATTGCATGTTGATGATGTTAAAAGGTCAATTGTACCAATATATGGTGTCAAGTGACTCTTATAGGGTACAAAGTTACTCTAATATCCTGAAGAGTGACTTACATGGTTGATTAGAGCCAAAATGTGGCCCAAAATTGACTCGTATAAAAGTGGTACCAAGAGGTGGTTAAAGATGTTAAATTGCATGTTGATGGTGTTAACATGTAAATTGTACCAATATATGGTGGCAAGTGACTCTTATAGGGTGCAAAGTGACTCTAATATGGTGAAGAGTGACTTACATGGTTGATTAGAACCAAAATATGGCCCAAAATTGACTCGTATAAATGTGGTGCCAAGAGGTGGTTAAAGGATGTTAAATTGCATGTTGATGATGTTAACATGTCAATTGTACCAATATATAGTGGCAAGTGACTCTAATAGGGTGCAAATTGACTCTAATATGGTGAAGAGTGACTTACATTGTAATAACCCCAATTTTTGGAAATTTTTGATTACCTTATGAATAGTGTTTTTGCTGAATGAGAAAAATTTTCATGCCACGCTATGTAGGGGTTCTGTTATTGATCTTATGGGATATTATTAGTACTCTATGTGGTATATAAGTGTATGTAAAGATCGTCAGAATCCAATTCCGAACACTTTGATTTTTCCCGGAAATCCACAAGATACGGAGAGAATTGAGTATAAGGTAACAGGATAAAAAGGATTTAAATTAAAGGATTATAAGAGAGGATCATAGAAGGAATACAATATATTGAGAAAGGTTAAGGGAACCTAAGTAATAAGATCCCGGGTATGATCCCTCAAACAATAAACGAGAATGAAAGATAAGCGAACCGTAAAACAAATAAGTGACCAAGAGACAAGCTTGTACAAGAAGCCAGGGATTGTGACATCATCAAACCACAAGGTGTGGACAAGTGGGAGCATTATGACATGTGCAAGGTGACACAAGCATGACATGGGAAGGAAGGAGGTGTGGTGGCTTTTTAACCACACAAATTCAAGGGAAACAAGGTAATTAACTAAATCAAACACAAAAACAAGCCAACCAAGCCAAGCAAAATCATTTTCATCAAAATAAAAAAGAAACCAAGGCATGGTTCATCATGCTCTCGGCTTTTTACTATTGCGAATGGGCAAGAATTCAAAAACTCAAGATCCCAGCCTCCTAAATTGGTGAGTTAATTCCCTAATCATCTTCATGCTTAGTTAGGGCTATATCATGAGTTTAAGCCATCAATTCCTTCTCCATCTTCTCCATTTAATCAAAGAAGAAGACTATGAATAGTGTTTTCAAGTTTTTAACTTGAAGTTTTTCTTGTTTTTCTTGAAGATCCAAGCATTCTTAAGACTTCTCAAAGCTTCTTAAGGCTTCCTAGCTCCTCCCACCACTCAAAGGAAGGTATACCATCTCCAAACCCTAGATTCCTATATATTATAAGATGATTTTGATTAGTAGGATGATATTGTAGCTTGTTGTTGTGATTAGAGTTTGGGATTTGAAATGGTAGTGAAATGGAATGGTAAATGTTGAGGTTTTGATGAAAAGAACTTAAGTATGATTAAAGTTAAGCTTAGGCATAAGTATGAATGATTAAATTGAATTGGTTGGGGTTGTTATGATGTGATGAGGATGGATGTTGGTTGTATGTTGGATTTGAGGTTGATTTGGAATGGTTTTGAATGGTTTAAAATATTGGAAATCGCGTAAACATAGCCGTCGTAACGTCCGATTTTCTTTGGACTGTTTTTGTGCATAGCATTAGGACCCGAGAACCCCCTGCTAGATTATGACCACTGCCATGTTTAGATAGCTCATGTTACGAGCTTCATTTTTATATGTAGTTCGTTCGATTCCGATGCACGGTTTAGGAGAAACGACCGTTTCAAGTAACGGCGTTTCGCGAACGAAACTTTTCCCCTCGCCTTACTTTGAAACATAGGTTAAAGACCAAAAAGGGTTAATTAATGTATGAAACATTTATGGTAAGTGTGTTAAGCAGTTGGTAAGACACTCGCGAAGGAATCGCTTTAAAACTCGTAAAGGGTAAATTATTAAAAATGGTGGAGCCGAGGGTACCCGAGTGACTTAAGCGAATCAGTGAGCGCAAAACAAGCGTTAGAGTCTAAGTTAGTTAAAGTATAGATTTACAAGTGATTTTGGTTTAATTCCAACTTACTTGTTGTTTATAGGTTACCAGACTCGTCCCGAGCCTTTTATCACCCCAAGTCGCTCAGGCAAGTATTCTATCCGTTATACTGTTGTTGTGATGTATACATTTGTATATGCATGATCTTGCGATAAATGCATATTGGTTATTTAGCAAATTCTTGCGATATATTGTAGCATGTGATATGGTATATATGCATGCCTGTTTCATATTCTTGAAATATATATCTATTGGTTCAGTTGATAATACCTATGCTAGAGAATAGCGGTAACTTGCATATACCCTTAGTATAGGGACCCAAAGGTGAAAATATTTTCTAAAACCGGGAGTCGAGGATCCCGAGTAGATTTTGTATATATGGATATGGATATATATATATATATATTTATATATATATATATATATGGTTATAGTTTTCCAAACTATTAATCGAATAAGGTTTATTCGGTAACTTTAACTTTATTTTATTATTGAATATTATTTCGAATATTATTCGAAGGCGTATGACTCCTTTTATTTATTTATTGGAATATTATTTGAATATTCATTCAAGGGCTTATGACTCTTTTATATTATTTATTGAATATTATTTGAATATTCATTCGAGGGCTTATGACTCTTTTATATTATTTATTGAATATTATTTGAATATTCATTCGAGGGCTTATGACTCTTTTATATTATTTATTGAATATTATTTGAATATTCATTCGAAGGCTTATGACTCAGTTTATATTATTTAATGAATATTATTTGAATATTCATTTGAGGATCTATGACTCCGATTATTTGCTGAGGTATATTCTTTATTTTATTAAAGAATAAGGTGTCAATAATCAAACTTATTTTTGATTATTCAAATAAAGATAATACTTTCATATAAGTATATCTTTGGTTATTTAATACTCGTTTCAAGTATAAGTTTTAATACTTCTACTTCAATTATTTTTATAAAGATTATTCTTTATGGGAATATTATTTAAATAATAATATTCAGTCATTTTCTAAATATTCTGGGGACTGATTTACTTCATTAAATCAGCTTTACTCCAAACACTCTATAAAGTGTTTTCGAGTCTTCAAAATGATTTTTAAAGTCAGAGCGGATCCCAAAACTCATTTTTATATTTAAGATCTTCTTTTTTTAAGGGGATTTAAATACTCGCTCAAAACCTGGGGAATCCGGCTCTGTGGTGTATTTTATATTCGCAACGAGGTTGCAGTTTTGGTAAATGAATTGATTACTTGCCCAATGTTCGGGAAGTAAGCCCATCTAATTGAGTCGACATAAGCGACAGGCCGGGGTACGGTCTATGAAAGTGTAAGTGGCTGGGTGGCAGTCCATCAACGCGTAAGAGACCGGGTGGCGGTCCAGCACAAGGTCCTTATGTGGCCAGGGTGATGACCGGTGGGGGATTCATCCATCTACTAGTAGAAAAGGTTACTTATTGGTATCTTTGCCTGATCAGCAAGATATCTGGTTTATGCCCAAATTCTTTTCCTTTCCAAAATTCATTGGATGTTTCAAACTCTGTTCATACTTTACATAACAGAGGTTCCAGGAAATGTTTAAGAGATATATATATGTGGATATATATATATATCGGGACTAAATAAAGTATCTCGTAACTTTATTTCATTCAATAATATTTCAAAGATTGAATCTATTCAAATCTTGTCTTGTAGTCTCATCTATGTGATGAACTTTTGAAACTGATTATAACTTGAACGGTGGTAGTTCAAGTAGTATTGGGAAAGATATAAGTATATTGGGGTATTTGGTAACCTCATCTTTTAAACTTATATCTAATTAATAATTGTCTTATGAATGACAAAGATTTTCAGAAAAACGTTGAGACAAGGTTAGATATATTAGATCACCTTGCAACGATATTTTTTTATACAGTTATACACTGGGACTTTGTGTATATTATGCATGGAAGAGGACTTCCAATATTTTGAAAAGTATATATGTATATATACTGAATATTTTGCGACTTCATCGCATTAAGATATCAAACTTGGTTCATTTCTTTTGACCAAGACTTTCATGAGTATTATGAGTAGGCTCATATATTGTAAATCATTATACATATTATTTTGGTGGGCTTGCTGCTCGCCCTTGCTTTATTTCTTCATCACACAACAACAGTTAGGAAAGATGGCCAGACTCCAGCAGACCCAGCGCAAGCGCGTGGGAAGCGTCCCGCGTCTTCCCGTTGATGTTGTAGCTGCTATAGCTGCAGAGGTAGATCTATTGTAGATCAGACCATCTACTTTTGAGAATCAATTATGTATAATTATAACTTGTGGCAGATAATGGCAATTAACTGTAAATTTATTAAGTAATCATTTTGGGTTGTAATAACTTTTAAATTGTGGATTCAAAGACTTGTACTTATTTAAATTTCATCTCTGAGACTATAACGGGTTGTGGTGTGTGTTAGTGTGGGGTCACAGCATAAGGTTATTTATTATTAATTAAGTGAAGTGATATTGTGGAAAGAAAGACCGTGACGACCCGGATCCCCGACCCCGGATCTGGGGGTGTTACAGAAATGGTATCAGAGCTAAGCGTTATAAACCTCAGAGATGATATGACGTTAAAATAATAAGTTCACTAAGATAATAAGAACTCTTGCCAAGTTCATAGTCGGACTACCTAACATAGTACTGACAGTTAAAACCCTTATGGGAACCCTTATAAATATCGTTATAGAAGCGTAGTTCGTTATCGTATATGGTAGCGGGACTCCAAACCCTGAGGTTGAGGAGCAACAACGCGATGATGTTTTATTAATTATTGGAGATCAGATTGTGGACCCGATAGAGCGTCCTAACGCAGGACCGGATGATGTTCATATTGAGGATGTAGCGGTTGAGGATGTTGTCCTAGAAGGGATTGTGGCTGAGGAGGATTCCGTGGAGGATCCTGACAAGAATGAATAAAGGACCACTGAGGAATTGATGACCATGGTTAGGGAAACTACCAGAGGTAGGATTGGCCGGTCACTACCGGAGGTTCGTTCAAGTTTGTAAAGATAGTAGCCCCTTTAACGCGGCTTACTCGTAAGACTGAGAAGTTCGAATGGACAGAGAAATGCGAGAACAACTTTTAAGAACCGAAGAAAAGGTTGGTGACGTTCCCTATGTTGGCGTTGCCGGATGGAAAATGAGATTTTGTGATGTGTAGTGACGCTTCGCATAAGGAATTAGGGTGCTTCATATACAGCACAGCAAGGTAATCGCGTACGCGTCAAGACAATTAAGGGAATATAAAATTCGATATCCCCACCCATGAGCTTGGGCTCGTGGCAATAGTTTTTCCCTAAAGATTGGAGGCACTACTTGTATGGAGAGTAGTGCAAGATTTACACAAACCATAGGAGCTCTAGTACATTTTTACGTAGAAAGAGCTCAACATACGCCAGAGGAGGCGGTTAGAGCTAATCAAGAATTATGATTGGGAGATTCTTTATCATTCGGGGAAAGCCAATGTGGTGGCTGATGCCCTTAGTAAAAAGGAGAGACCCAAGATGATAATGTATTTAGGATAATTTATAAGAGATTTTGAGAAAATGGAAATAGAAGTGAAGGTAACCGGAGCCGGTACCAAAAAGCTGTTTGAGATTGCAATACAGACCGAATTTTTGGAAAAGAACATATTGTGCCAGAAAAAGTGATGAATGAAGGCAGAGAGTCAATGACTGGAGAAGAGATCCACACCGAGAAAGATGATAAGGGGATAGTGAGGTGTTCCTACAGAAATTGGGTTCCAAAAGTTCAAGAGCTTAAGGATGAGAACTTAGATGAGAGCCATAGTTTGAGGAATAAGATTTAGGGCAAACCCTGAATGTGATAGTCA
This sequence comes from Apium graveolens, assembly GCF_009905375.1. Taxonomy (NCBI): domain Eukaryota; kingdom Viridiplantae; phylum Streptophyta; class Magnoliopsida; order Apiales; family Apiaceae; genus Apium; species Apium graveolens. The sequence continues at coordinate 20,820,626 of NC_133657.1, read as the reverse complement.
GGGAGGTTGCCATCAAGAAAGAAAGAACCCATAACATAATAGAGTGGAAAACAAGGTTTTTAATGTATAAGATAACCCCGATTATGGGAGAAGTTTGAAACATTTCATACTAAGGAAACAGAAAGTCGAGTAAGGAAAGGAGACCCGAGATGGTACTCCTATATGACAATTTATGGACCAGTCTAGACAGAACTTAGAGTATTATTCCCAACCACCACCTTGAGGAAACAATGTGGTGTGAAATTCTTTCATGACCTTTAAATCGCTAAGCTCTCAGAGTTCCAAGGAACAGGCTGACCCAGCCGAGGCAAGAGCCTGGCTAAAGGAAATATAGGAATCATTTGAGATTCAAAATGATTGATGAACCACAAAAGACCGTTTTTGTCACTTACCCTCCTAAGAGAGAGACCACCCGCTGGTGAAAGACCAAGAAAGGCACGGAGCCAGAGGTTAGAATAAACTGATTTAAGTTCAGTCAATTATTTTCGGGAAAGTAATTCCCAAAGATAAGGAGATAGTGTAAAAGCTTTAGAGCCAGAACAAAAGCGGATGAGTATGATGAATTATGAATCTAAGTTGTAAAAGTTATCAAGATTCGTTCTGAGGACATGAATCCAGAATGATGGGATATTTGAAATCAATGCTTATGTTGTGTTAGTTCATGAAATAATGATAAGAGAAAGGAAAATAAAAAGAAACTGAAGTGGAAAGGAATATAAAGGCAATAGAGTTTGAGGAATGATAAGGAAGTTGGGTATGAGGAAACCCTAAAGACTCGTAGCAATAGAAATAGAAAAGTATGTAATCGTCAGGATGAGGGTGATTCACCATGAGTTAAATTGATGGTTGAAGGCATAAGAGATAAATATATTTTATCCCCTGTAAGTTGGGAGGATTTGAGGAAACCTTGAGATAGTTCGAAGGATAAATATTGAGACGCGGATAGACTGAGGAGACAAGGAAGTAAGAAATTAGGAAAATTGGATGAAGGAAGTGACCTTCAAGAATGTGAAGTGTAAGACCGGTGGCTTGATACCCACGAAGGGAGACGCCAGGTATGAAAGATATCCCAACATTGAGATGACTGTTGAGATAAACAACAAAAGTAAATAAGGATTTATTAAGAAGAAGTTCACGTTGAACACGACCAATATCTTCCAGATCATCCATGTGATCATTACCAAATCAGGAAAGAAAAGCGGATAACCATTTTTATCTTTTGGAGGCCATGTGGATTGACCTTAACTTGAATAAGGATGCTATTGTGAAATTCGGTATAGACTATCGAGGTGGAAATGATTGAATAAGATACCCTTATTAGGGATATATGACTTTATTTATCCATGGAAGGATGCTTGTACCTTTTTAAAGGTGGAATTAAGGATAGAACATCGGTAACTTAAAACGAATCCTAGGGGAATGCATAAAGGTTGGCATTTCACCCTTAATAGGGATAGTATGAGTTTTGACAGTATGAATTGGAAAGGATTAAGGTAATAATAACCTTTAAGGATCAGTGGAGAAATTTTTCAGAAGTATATAGACAATGGTTCTAGTATTAGTAAATGGTATTTTGATATGCCCTGTATATAGGGAATACAGGAGGAACGATTGAAGGATAACCTTAGAGGTTTTACAAGGAGAAAGGAAATATTCGAAATTCTCAAGAATAAAAATGTTGATAAAGGAAATATGACATAATTATAATGATGCCAAGTGGGGCACGTGTTAAACCACGAGAAAGTATGGATCGAACCAGTAAAGGTCGAAATTGTTCAGGGCAATTAGGACCTAAGATAAAAGATGTTCTAAGTATGATTGAGAGTCAGTCGTGATAGTGATTAACCTCTAAAAATTGAGGCAATAACTTATGGAAAAATGGTGATTTTTTTTATTTACTCATCAGATATTAAAGAAAAGCATTTTCACATAAGCTGTGATTGAAATAAGGTAGAAAATTTATTTGGAGGTGGTTAAAATGACATTGACTATAAGGAAATTTTACTATCAGGAAAGGCCAAAGAGGTGGCCGACACTTTAAAGGTAAGAGGATAATTATAGGCGCTTGTGCCAAAGGAATACAGTGATGATGGTTAAAGCTATGAAGGTTGTATTATGGTTTGGAAGATTGACATTCCTTCTGATTACTGTGCAATACCCAACCGTAATAGTAGTTGGTAAAGGTTTAATTCGTGTAATCGCCATGAGCGGGCTATCTATCTCAGGAGATACTATCTTGAGACTGAGCCTGGACCATGTTTCAAAAAAAAAGGACTAAACAAACCTTTGAGTTAAGTCTTCTATTGAAGGCATATGATTAAGAATGGTATTAACCTGCTATCATTGCTTTCATTGAAACTGTTCTGCAATTTTATCTGCTTCATGTCATGTATGTATGTCAGGATCGAAAGTGTTCTTCATGAATCAGAAATGGTGATTATGTTACCTCCCTAGAAGGATTTGATACGACATGTATGGACTCCGTATGGTTAGCTATTAAGACTTCATGGAAAATGAATGACGACAGTAGGTCAGTAGTGGACCATAGTAATGCAACAATGATTCTGCGAGTAATGAGCTGGTTACAACCGTGAGAGTTGTATTGGAATGGATGTTGAGATTGAGTACCACTAAACGGGTCGTGGTAGTGTATAAGTTATCATTGATAGACTAATTAAGTAGAGTATTTACCTATTGAATATTTATTCCTCCTTATCAATAGAGGGTCGTATGACTATACGAGGAAGGTTGCGATACAAGCATATAATTCTAGTAACGATGATGTCTAGAATGAGATCCCAGATTCGATTTTCAATGTCGAGGGAGTTTCAAAGGTGATTGTGTATAAGCTCGAGGAAGAGCATGGGTCGATAGAATGATGGACGGAATAGCAAAAATATTTAAGCATGTGAAATGCGATGCTATAATACTTGATGCTGATATAAATACGTATATATTTTGTTCTCCTATGACAAACCTCTATAGTTCAGAGGTAGGTTCCAAGCCAGATATTTTGTGGCAGTATATTTTTTTTTCATATATACAATTCTCTTCAATTCGTTCTTTTCTCTTCTTTTCATTTCATGTAAGCTGAGAAGAACAACCCTTCCAGAAGGGGAGGTATTGCCGAATGACTATCTATCTGTGTGATAGAAGCCGAGTAGGATACCAGCTATTGTTTAATTGCTTGTCAAGTACTAAAGGCTGGCCACCTTCTGTACTAACTATGCGATATAACAAGTGTTCATGATCATAGTGATCTCTCAACAAATTCCTTTACTTCTATTTGATTGATCAAATTTTGGAAAATAGAAACAACTGAAAAAGGAGTAATAAAATGGTGGTAGTATGCGGAATGGGAACACATTCGTGATACTAAGGTTGACGTGGTTATTAAAAGGTTATAGAACGCTAATGAGCAAAAGTATAACCAGTATAATATTAGGAACGGAAGGTAGTAGCGATTACGAACTGGAAAAGAATGGGTATTGAGAAGCAGAAGCTCTAATGCTAAAAGCAATAATGAGAGTCTGTGCAATAGACTTGAAAGAATTTGGAATGATCACTTAATTCGGATTGAGTTATCTTACGACAATAGATCATATGTCATTATCGAGATGTCGCCTTATGAGATCCTTGAGGGAAGACAATGTCGATCTCCCTTATGTTAGGATGAAGTTGTAGAGCGCAAGATGCTCGGACCCGCAGTAGTCCAAAGGACCAAGGATATGATAGATCTAATCAGAGGACGGCTGGTAGTAGCCCAAGATGGACATGATAAGTATGTTGATTTGACACGAAAGGATAAAGAGTATGAAATAGGGGACCTAGTAATGATATAGGTATCCCTTGGAAAGGATTGATGAGGTTCGGAAAGAAAGGAAAGCTAAGTCTACAATTTGTTGGACCCTTGGATATATTAAGACGTTTGGGAAGTTAGCATATGAGCTAGCCCTACCCCCGAACCTGTAACAAGCTCATAACGTGTTCCACGTATCAATGTTAAGGAAGTGTAATTCGGATGCCAGTCAAATAGGGGCATATGAGCGCATAGACATGCAACCAGACGTAACCTATATGGACCAACCAGGAAGGGTATAGATTAAGAACGAACGAGTGCTTAGGAGAAGGGTTATCAAACTAGTAAGAGTTTGATGGTAGAACCACAATGGGGAAAAATTGACTAGAGAGTTAGAAGGCACAATGCTAGAAAAGCATCCCCAACTGTTTTCTATCTGATTCCGGGACGGAATCCTTTTAAGGAGGGGAGACTGTAATAACCCCAATTTTTGGAAATTTTTGATTACCTTATGAATAGTGTTTTTGCTGAATGAGAAAAATTTTCATGCCACGCTATGTAGGGGTTCTGTTATTGATCTTATGGGATATTATTAGTACTCTATGTGGTATATAAGTGTATGTAAAGATCGTCAGAATCCAATTCCGAACACTTTGATTTTTCCCGGAAATCCACAAGATACGGAGAGAATTGAGTATAAGGTAACAGGATAAAAAGGATTTAAATTAAAGGATTATAAGAGAGGATCATAGAAGGAATACAATATATTGAGAAAGGTTAAGGGAACCTAAGTAATAAGATCCCGGGTATGATCCCTCAAACGATAAACGAGAACGAAAGATAAGCGAACCGTAAAACAAATAAGTGACCAAGAGACAAGCTTGTACAAGAAGCCAGGGATTGTGACATCATCAAACCACAAGGTGTGGACAAGTGGGAGCATTATGACATGTGCAAGGTGACACAAGCATGACATGGGAAGGAAGGAGGTGTGGTGGCTTTTTAACCACACAAATTCAAGGGCAACAAGGTAATTAACTAAATCAAACACAAAAACAAGCCAACCAAGCCAAGCAAAATCATTTTCATCAAAATCAAAAAGAAACCAAGGCATGGTTCATCATGCTCTCAGCTTTTTACTATTGCAAATGGGCAAGAATTCAAAAAATCAAGATCCAAGCCTCCTAAATTGGTGAGTTAATTCCCTAATCATCTTCATGCTTAGTTAGGGCTATATCATGAGTTTAAGCCATCAATTCCTTCTCCATCTTCTCCATTTAATCAAAGAAGAAGACTATGAATAGTGTTTTCAAGTTTTTAACTTGAAGTTTTTCTTGTTTTTCTTGAAGATCCAAGCATTCTTAAGACTTCTCAAAGCTTCTTAAGGCTTCCTAGCTCCTCCCACCACTCAAAGGAAGGTATACCATCTCCAAACCCTAGATTCCTATATATTATAAGATGATTTTGATTAGTAGGATGATATTGTAGCTTGTTGTTGTGATTAGAGTTTGGGATTTGAAATGGTAGTGAAATGGAATGGTAAATGTTGAGGTTTTGATGAAAAGAACTTAAGTATGATTAAAGTTAAGCTTAGGCATAAGTATGAATGATTAAATTGAATTGGTTGGGGTTGTTATGATGTGATGAGGATGGATGTTGGTTGTATGTTGGATTTGAGGTTGATTTGGAATGGTTTTGAATGGTTTAAAATATTGGAAATCGCGTAAACATAGCCGTCGTAACGTCCGATTTTCTTTGGACTGTTTTTGTGCATAGCATTAGGACCCGAGAACCCCCTGCTAGATTATGACCACTGCCATGTTTAGATAGCTCATGTTACGAGCTTCGTTTTGATATGTAGTTCGTTCGATTCCGATGCACGGTTTAGGAGAAACGACCGTTTCAAGTAACGGCGTTTCGCGAACGAAACTTTTCCCCTCGCCTTACTTTGAAACATAGGTTAAAGACCAAAAAGGGTTAATTAATGTATGAAACATTTATGGTAAGTGTGTTAAGCAGTTGGTAAGACACTCGCGAAGGAATCGCTTTAAAACTCGTAAAGGGTAAATTATTAAAAATGGTGGAGCCGAGGGTACCCGAGTGACTTAAGCGAATCAGTGAGCGCAAAACAAGCGTTAGAGTCTAAGTTAGTTAAAGTATAGATTTACAAGTGATTTTGGTTTAATTCCAACTTACTTGTTGTTTATAGGTTACCAGACTCGTCCCAAGCCTTTTATCACCCCAAGTCGCTCAGGCAAGTATTCTATCCGTTATACTGTTGTTGTGATGTATACATTTGTATATGCATGATCTTGCGATAAATGCATATTGGTTATTTAGCAAATTCTTGCGATATATTGTAGCATGTGATATGGTATATATGCATGCCTGTTTCATATTCTTGAAATATATATCTGTTGGTTCAGTTGATAATACCTATGCTAGAGAATAGCGGTAACTTGCATATACCCTTAGTATAGGGACCCAAAGGTGAAAATATTTTCTAAAACCGGGAGTCGAGGATCCCGAGTATATTTTGTATATATGGATATGGATATATATATATATATATTTATTTATATATATATATGGTTATAGTTTTCCAAACTATTAATCGAATAAGGTTTATTCGATAACTTTAACTTTATTTTATTATTGAATATTATTTCGAATATTATTCGAAGGCGTATGACTCCTTTTATTTATTTATTGGAATATTATTTGAATATTCATTCAAGGGCTTATGACTCTTTTATATTATTTATTGAATATTATTTGAATATTCATTCGAGGGCTTATGACTCTTTTATATTATTTATTGAATATTATTTGAATATTCATTCGAGGGCTTATGACTCTTTTATATTATTTATTGAATATTATTTGAATATTCATTCGAAGGCTTATGACTCAGTTTATATTATTTAATGAATATTATTTGAATATTCATTTGAGGATCTATGACTCCGATTATTTGCTGAGGTATATTCTTTATTTTATTAAAGAATAAGGTGTCAATAATTAAACTTATTTTCGATTATTCAAATAAAGATAATACTTTCATATAAGTATATCTTTGGTTATTTAATACTCGTTTCAAGTATAAGTTTTAATACTTCTACTTCAATTATTTTTATAAAGATTATTCTTTATGGGAATATTATTTAAATAATAATATTCAGTCATTTTCTAAATATTCTGGGGACTGATTTACTTCATTAAATCAGCTTTACTCCAAACACTCTATAAAGTGTTTTCGAGTCTTCAAAATGATTTTTAAAGTCAGAGCGGATCCCAAAACTCATTTTTATATTTAAGATCTTCTTTTTTTAAGGGGATTTAAATACTCGCTCAAAACCTGGGGAATCCGGCTCTGTGGTGTATTTTATATTCGCAACGAGGTTGCAGTTTTGGTAAATGAATTGATTACTTGCCCAATGTTCGGGAAGTAAGCCCATCTAATTGAGTCGGCATAAGCGACATGCCGGGGTACGGTCTATGAAAGTGTAAGTGGCTGGGTGGCAGTCCATCAACGCGTAAGAGGCCGGGTGGCGGTCCAGCACAAGGTCCTTATGTGGCCAGGGTGATGACCGGTGGGGGATTCATCCATCTACTAGTAGAAAAGGTTACTTATTGGTATCTTTGCCTGATCAGCAAGATATCTGGTTTATGCCAAAATTCTTTTCCTTTCCAAAATTCATTGGATGTTTCAAACTCTGTTCATACTTTACATAACAGAGGTTCCAGGAAATGTTTAAGAGATATATATATGTGGATATATATATATCGGGACCAAATAAAGTATCTCGTAACTTTATTTCATTCAATAATATTTCAAAGATTGAATCTATTCAAATCTTGTCTTGTAGTCTCATCTATGTGATGAACTTTTGAAACTGATTATAACTTGAACGGTGGTAGTTCAAGTAGTATTGGGAAAGATATAAGTATATTGGGGTATTTGGTAACCTCATCTTTTAAACTTATATCTAATTAATAATTGTCTTATGAATGACAAAGATTTTCAGAAAAACGTTGAGACAAGGTTAGATATATGAGATCACCTTGCAATGATATTTTTTTATACAGTTATACACTGGGACTTTGTGTATATTATGCATGGAAGAGGACTTCCAATATTTTGAAAAGTATATATGTATATATACTGAATATTTTGCGACTTCATCGCATTAAGATATCAAACTTGGTTCATTTCTTTTGACCAAGACTTTCATGAGTATTATGAGTAGGCTCATATATTGTAAATCATTATACATATTATTTTGGTGGGCTTGTTGCTCACCCTTGCTTTATTTCTTCATCACACAACAACAGTTAGGAAAGATGGCCAGACTCCAGCAGACCCAGCGCAAGCGCGTGGGAAGCGTCCCGCGTCTTCCCGTTGATGTTGTAGCTGCTATAGCTGCAGAGGTAGATCTATTGTAGATCAGACCATCTACTTTTGAGAATCAATTATGTATAATTATAACTTGTGGCAGATAATGGCAATTAACTGTAAATTTATCAAGTAATCATTTTGGGTTGTAATAACTTTTAAATTGTGGATTCAAAGACTTGTACTTATTTAAATTTCATCTCTGAGACTATAACGGGTTGTGGTGTGTGTTAGTGTGGGGTCACATCATAAGGTTATTTATTATTAATTAAGTGAAGTGATATTGTGGAAAGAAAGACCGTGACGACCCGGATCCCCGACCCCGGATCTGGGGGTGTTACATACATGGTTGATTAGAGGAAAAATGTGGCCCAAAATTAACTCGTATAAATGTGGTACTAAGAGGTGGTTAAAAGAAGTCAAATTTCATGTATATGATGTTAACATGTCAATGTACCAATATGGTGGCAAGTGACTCTAATAGGGTGCAAAATGACTCTAATATGCTGAAGAGTGACTTACATGTTTAATTAGAGCCAAAATGCGGCCCAAAATTGACTCGTATAAAAGTGGTACCAAGAGATGGTTAAAGGATATTAATTTGCATGTTCATGATGTTAAAATGTCAATTGTACCAATATATGGTGGCAAGTGACTCTTATAGGGTGCAAAGTGACTCTAATACGGTGAAGAGTGACTTACATGGTTGATTAGAGCCAAAATGTGGCCTAAAATTGACTCGTATAAAAGTGGTACTAAGAAGCGGTTAAAGAATGTTAAATTGCATGTTGATGATGTTAACATGTCAATTGTACCAATATATGTTGGCAAGTGACTCTTATTGACTCCAATATGGTGAAAAGTTACTTACATAGTTAATTATAGCCAAAATGTGGTCCAAAATTGACTCGTATAAAAGTGGTACCAAGAGGTGGTTAAAGGATGTTGAATTTCATGTTGATGATGTTAACATGTCAATTGTACCAATATATGGTGGCAAGTGACTCTTATAGGGTGCAAAGTGGCTTTAATATGGTGAAGAGTGACATACATGGTTGATTAGAGCCAAAATGTGGCCTAAAATTGACTCGTATAAATGTGGTACCAAGAGGTGGTTAAAGGATGTTAAATTGCATGTTGATGATGTTAAAAGGTCAATTGTACCAATATATGGTGGAAAGTGACTCTAATAGGGTGCAAAATGACTCTAATATGGGAAAGAGTGACTTACTTGTTTAATTAGAGCCAAAATGCGGCCCAAAATTGACTCGTATAAAAGTGGTACCAAGAGGTGGTTAAAGGATGTTAATTTGCATGTTGATGATGTTACATATCAATTGTACTAATATATAGTGGCAAGTGACTCTTATAGGGTGCAAAGTGACTCTAATATGGTGAAGAGTGACTTACATTGTTGATTAGAGCCAAAATGTGGCGTAAATTTGACTCGTATAAATGTGGAACCAAGAGGTGGTTAAAGGATGTTAAATTGCATGTTGATGATGTTAAAAGGTCAATTGTACCAATATATAGTGGCAAGTGACTCTTATAGGGTGCAAAATGACTCTAATATGGTGAAGAGTGACTTACATGGTTGATTAGAGCCAAAATATGGCCCAAAATTGACTCGTATAAATGTGGTGCCAAGAGGTGGTTAAAGGATGTTAAATTGCATGTTGATGATGTTAACATGTCAATTGTACCAATATATGGTGGCAAGTGACTCTAATAGGGTGCAAATTGACTCTAATATGGTGAAGAGTGACTTACATGGTTCATTGGAGGCAAAATGTGGCCCAAAATTGACTCATATAAATGTGGTACCAAGAGGTGGTTAAAAGAAGTCAAATTGCATGTATATGATGTTAACATGTCAATGTACCAATATGGTGGCAAGTGACTCTAATAGGGTGCAAAAAGACTCTTATATGGTGAAGAGTGACTTACATGTTTAATTAGAGCCAAAATGCGGCCCAAAATTGACTCGTATAAAAGTGGTACCAAGAGATGGTTAAAGGATATTAATTTGCATGTTCATGATGTTAAAATGTCAATTGTACCAATATATGGTGGCAAGTGACTCTTATAGGGTGCAAAGTGACTCTAATATGGTGAAGAGTGACTTACATGGTTCATTAGAGCCAAAATGTGGCCCAAAATTGACTCATATAAAAGTGGTACTAAGAAGCGGTTGAAGAATGTTAAATTGCATGTTGATGATGTTAACATGTCAATTGTACCAATATATGTTGGCAAGTGACTCTTATTGACTCCAATATGGTGAAAAGTTACTTACATAGTTGATTATAGCCAAAATGTGGCCCAAAATTGACTCGTATAAAAGTGGTACCAAGAGGTGGTTAAAGGATGTTGAATTGCATGTTGATGATGTTAACATGTCAATTGTACCAATATATGGTGGCAAGTGACTCTTATAGGGTGCAAAGTGACTCTAATATGGTGAAGAGTGACTTACATGGTTGATTAGAGCCAAAATGTGGCATAAATTTGACTCGTATAAATGTGGAACCAAGAGGTGGTTAAAGGATGTTAAATTGCATGTTGATGATGTTAAAAGGTCAATTGTACCAATATATGGTGGCAAGTGACTCTTATAGGGTGCAAAATGACTCTAATATGGTGAAGAGTGACTTACATGGTTGATTAGAGCCAAAATATGGCCCAAAATTGACTCGTATAAATGTGGTGCCAAGAGGTGGTTAAAGGATGTTAAATTGCATGTTGATGATGTTAACATGTCAATTGTACCAATATATGGTGGCAAGTGACTCTTATAGGGTGCAAAGTGACTCTAATATGGTGAAGAGTGACTTACATGGTTGATTAGAGCCAAAATATGGCCCAAAATTGACTCGTATAAATGTGGTGCCAAGAGGTGGTTAAAGGATGTTAAATTGCATGTTGATGATGTTAACATGTCAATTGTACCAATATATGGTGGCAAGTGACTCTAATAGGGTGCAAATTGACTCTAATATGGTGAAGAGTGACTTACATGGTTCATTGGAGGCAAAATGTGGCCCAAAATTGACTCGTATAAATGTGATACCAAGAGGTGGTTAAAAGAAGTCAAATTGCATGTATATGATGTTAACATCTTAATGTACCAATATGGTGACAAGTGACTCTAATAGGGTGCAAAAAGACTCTAATATGGTGAAGAGTGACTTGCATGTTTAATTAGAGCCAAAATGCGGCCCAAAATTGACTCGTATAAAAGTGGTACCAAAAGATGGTTAAAGGATATTAATTTGCATTTTCATGATGTTAAAATGTCAATTGTACCTATATATGGTGGCAAGTGACTCTTATAGGGTGCAAAGTGACTCTAATATGGTGAAGAGTGACTTACATGGTTGATTAGAGCCAAAATGTGGCCCAAAATTGACTCGTATAAAAGTGGTACTAAGAAGCGGTTAAAGAATGTTAAATTGCATGTTGATGATGTTAACATGTCAATTGTACCAATATGTGTTGGCAAGTGACTCTTATTGACTCCAATATGGTGAAAAGTTACTTACATAGTTGATTATAGCCAAAATGTGGCCCAAAATTGACTCGTATAAAAGTGGTACCAAGAGGTGGTTAAAGGATGTTGAATTGCATGTTGATGATGTAAACATGTCAATTGTACCAATATATGGTGGCAAGTGACTCTTATAGGGTGCAAAGTGACTTTAATATGGTGAAGAGAGACATACATGGTTGATTAGAGCCAAAATGTGGCCTAAAATTGACTCGTATAAATGTGGTACCAAGAGGTGGTTAAAGGATGTTAAATTGCATGTTGATGATGTTAAAAGGTCAATTGTACTAATATATGGTGGCAAGTGACTCTTATAGGGTACAAAGTGACTCTAATATGGTGAATAGTGACTTACATGGTTGATTAGAGCCAAAACGTGGCCCAAAATTGACTCGTATAAACGTGGTACCAAGAGGTGGTTAAAGGATGTTAAATTGCATGTTGATGATGTTGACATATCAATTGTACCAATATATGGTGGCAAGTGACTCTTATAGGGTGCAAAGTGACTCTAATATGGTGAAGAGTGACTTACATGGTTGATTAGAGCCAAAATGTGGCCTAAAATTGACTCGTATAAATGTGGAACCAAGAGGTGGTTAAAGGATGTTAAATTGAATGTTGATGATGTTAAAATGTCAATTTTAACAATATATGGTGGCAAGTGACTCTTATAGGGTGCAAAGTGACTTTAATATCGTGAAGAGTGACTTACATGGTTGATTAGAGCCAAAATGTGGCCCAAAATTGACTCGTATAAAAGTGGTACCAAGAGGTGGTTAAAGATGTTAAATTGCATGTTGATGATGTTAACATGTCAATTGTACCAATATATGGTGGCAAGGGACTCTTATAGGGTGCAAAGTGACTCTAATATGGTGAAGAGTGACTTACATGGTTGATTAGAGCCAAAATGTGGCCTAAATTTGTCTCGTATAAATGTGGAACCAAGAGGTGGTTAAAGGATGTTAAATTGCATGTTGATGATGTTAACATGTCAATTGTACCAATATATGGTGGCAAGTGACTCTAATAATGTAACACCCCCAGATCCGGGGTCAGGGATCCGGGTCATCACGGTCTTTCTTTCCACAATATCACTTCACTTAATTAATAAATAACCTTATGCTGTGACCCCACACTAACACATACCACAACCTGTTATAGTCTCAGATATGAAATTGAAATAAGTACAAGTCCTTGAATCCACAATTAAAAGTTATTACAACCCAAAATGATTACTTGATAAATTTACAGTTAATTGCCATTATCTGCCACAAGTTATAATTATACATAATTAATTCTCAAAAGTAGAATGCCTGATCTACCAATAGATCTACCTCTTCAGCTATAGCAGCTACAACATCAACGGGAAGACGCGGGACGCTTCCCATGCGCTTGCGCTGGGTCTGCTGGAGTCTGGCCATCTTTCCTAACTGTTGTTGTGTGATGAAGAAATAAAGAAAGAGTGAGCCTTACAGCTCGCAAGATAATATATAGCGATAACAATAATACAAGTATCTAAATGGATACTTACTAGAATCTTTTATCATGTGTAAGATAATTACTTACTAGATATAAGTGTTAAAAGAAGATGAAGTTACCAATTACTTCACTATACTTATACCATTTTTAGAAATCTACTTGAACTACTACTGTTCAAAGTATAATAAGATTCACGAGGTCATCCCATAGATGAGACCACAAATAAAACTTGAAAATATTTGATCTTTGAAATATTTTGTAAAGAAATGAAGTTACGAGATACTTCATTCAATGGATACACCAATAAAACTGTTTGACCCTGTCAATGCTTCGGCAACCACCCATTAGTAGCCTTTCGATCGAAATGCTACGGGTAGTGTTGCAGAATTATCCAAATGGAGGATGAACTCATTACGGGAGTTTGCCACGCCAGGAAGACCACTTACGATGATCAGTCGTAGTAGTACAACCCCACCATTTTCTACATGTAGAGGAGAACCTGTCTGGTTTACTTGTCAACCGAACACTGAACTCCTATGGAATGGACCGCCTTAGCGGAACTTCCAGGCCATTTGGGCCAATATAATAATACGGCTGGGCCGGCGCTACTCGGCCACTTACGCCACTCCTAGTTCAGATGAAATCCATGACTCTGAAACGTAAAGCTCGTCCCCACTTTCCCCAAGTAGAAACTTGTTGATACGGCTCCACCAAGAAGTCGTATCTAGTTGGAAAGGAAAACTCACCAATATTTCTCAGGCGATGCCTGTTAATGGATTAACTTGTTCCAAGAATTTTACTTCCCGAGTATTGGGTAAGTAATCAAAACTCTTTTATCAAGACAGCAACCTTGTTGCAAATATAAAACACACCACAGAGCCGGATCCCTCAGGTTTTGAGCGGGTATTTAAATCCCCTTCGAAAGGAGGATCTTAAATATAAAAATGAGTTTTGGGATCCGCTCTAACTTTTTTAAAAATCATTTTAAAGACTCGAAAACACTTTAAAGAGTGTTTGGAATAATGCTGATTTAATAAAGTAAATCAGTCTCAATAAAAAGAAATATCTGGATATTATTATTTAAATAATATTTCCATAAAGAATAATCTTTATAAAAATAATTGAAGTAGAAGTTTTAAAACTCTTACTTGAATGAAAATTAAATAATCAAGGATATACTTATACAAAAATACTATCTTTATTTGAATAATCGAAAATAAGTTTGATTATCGAAACATTATTCTTTAATAAATTAAAGAATATTATTAAATAATAAGCGGAGTCATAATACCTCGAATGAATATTATAATTAATATTCATTAAATAAAATAACGGAGTCATACATCCTCAAATGAATATTCAAGTAATATTCAATAAATAATATAAAGGAGTCATAAGTCCTCGAATGAATATTCAAGATAATATTCATTAATAAAATAAAGTTATCGAATAAACCTTATTTGATTAATAGTTTGGAAAACTATAACCATATATATATATATATATATAAAATCTACTCGGGATCCTCGACTCCCGGTTTTAGAAAATGTTTTCACCTTTGGGTCCCTATACTAAGGGTATATGCAAATTACCGCTATTCTCTAGCATAGGTATTATCAACTGAACCAACAGATATATATGGCAAGAATACGAAATAGGCATGCATATATACCATATCACATGCTCCAATATATTGCAAGAATTTGCTAATTAACCAACATGCATTTATCACAAGACGATGCATTAACATATATACATCACAACAACAGTATAGCGGGTAGAAAACTTGCCTGAGCGACTGGGGGTGATAAAAGGCTCGGGACGAGTCTGGTAACCTATAAACAACAAGTAAGTTGGAATTAAACCAAAGTCACTTGTAAATCTATACTTTAACTAACTTAGACTCTAACGCTTGTTTTGCGCTTACTGATTCTCTTAAGTCACTCGAGTACCCTCGGCTCCACCATTTTTAATAAATTAACCATTACGGGTTTTAAGGCGATTCTTTCGCGGGTGTCTTACCAACTGCCTAACACTCTTACCATAATTGTTTTATAGATTAATTAACCCTTTTTGGTCTTTAACCTATGTTTCAAAGTAAGGCGAGGGGAAAAGTTTCGTTCGCGAAATGCCGTTACTTGAAATGGTCGTTTCTCCTAAACCGTATATCGGAATCAAACGAACTACATATCAAAACGAAGCTCGTAACATGAACTATCTAAAAATGGCAATGGTCAACATCTAGCAGGGGTTCTCGGGTCCTAATGTTATGAACAAAAGCAGTCTAAAGTAAATCGGACATTACAACGGCTATATTTACGCGATTTCCCAATTTTAAACCATTCAAAAACCATCACAATTCAACCTCAACCCATTCATACAACCAAAGTCCATCCTTATCACATCATAACAGCCCCAATCAATTCAATATTAACATTTATACTTATGCCTAAGCTTGAATTTAACTATACTTAAGTTCTTTTAACCAAAACAACAAGATTCACCATTCCATTTCACTACCACTCCAACCCAAACTCTAAACCACAAGCATTAAGCTAGTTTATCACCATAATAATCAAAATCATCTTATTATACAAAGGAATCTAGGGTTTGGAGATGATATACCTTCCTTGAAGTGGTGGGAGTAGCTAGGAAGCCTTAAGAAGCCTTGAGAAGTCTTAGGGATGCTTGGATCTTAAGGGAAAACAAGAAAAATTCAAGTTAAAAACTTTGAAATCACTATTCATTGTCTTCTTCATTAATTTATTGAAGAAGATTGAGAATGAATGGGGTGCTTAAACTCATGATATAGCCATAACTATGCATAAGAATGATTAGGGAATTATCTTACCAATTTAGGAAGCTTGGATCTTGGATTTTGAAAATTTCTCCCTTTGAAATGCCAAAAAGATGAGAGCAAGTTCTTGGTGAAGAGAAATAGATTTTTGTTTTGGTGAAAAATGATTTGTTTTGGCTTGGTTGATTTGGTTTTGTTTTTGTTTTAGTTAATTACCTATTTAACCTTGGACTTTGTGTGGTTAACAATCCACCATATTTCCTTCCTTCTTATGTCATGCTATGATGTCATCTTCCCCTCCTTGTCCTCTTCCCATTGGTTGGGTGACATCATCCTCTCTAATCCCTTTGATTAACTTCCTAATTGTTTGCCTAATGACCGCTGATCTGTTATACGGTTCGCTTAACTTTCGTTTTCGTTTATCATTTGAGGGA
The DNA here is from genome assembly GCF_009905375.1 of Apium graveolens. NCBI lineage: Eukaryota > Viridiplantae > Streptophyta > Magnoliopsida > Apiales > Apiaceae > Apium > Apium graveolens. The sequence goes on along the minus strand of NC_133657.1, from coordinate 20,804,168 downwards.
TCATACCCGGGATCTTATTACTTAGGTTCCCTTAACCTTTCTCAATATATTATATTACTTTTATGATCCTCTCTTATAATCCTTTAATTTAAATCCTTTTTATCCTGTTATCTTATACTCAATTCTTTCCGTATCTAGTGGATTTCCGGGAAAAATCAAAGTGTTCGGTATTGGATTCTGACGATCTTTACATACACTTATATACCATGTAGAGTACTAATAAAATCTCAGAATATCCATAACAGAACCCCTACATAGTGTGGCATGAAAAGTTTTCTCATTCAACTAAAACACTATTCATAAGGGTTACAAAAAGTTGAAAATTTTGGGGGTTATTACAGTCTCCCCTCCTTAAAAGGATTCCGTCCCGGAATCAAATAGAAAACAAATGGGGGTACTTTTCTAGCATTGCGCTCTCTAGTTCCCAAGTTGATTCTTCTACATTATGATTCTGCCATAGTACTCTGACTAGCTTGATCACTTTGTTCCGAAGCACCTGCTCCTTCTTATCTATAATCCTTACTGGCTTCTCCACGTAAGTCAGATCTGGTTGCATATCCACCTGCTCATACTCCACTATGTGTCTGGCATCCCGATGATACTTCCTTAGCATTAACACATGAAACACATTATGAACTTGTTGCAAGTTAGGGGGTAAGGCTAGCTCGTAAGATAACTTTCCAATCTGTCTTAATATCTCAAAAGGTCCAATGTATCTTGGGCTTAGTTTTCCTTTCTTTCCGAACCTCATTAATCCCTTCCAAGGGGATACCTTTAGCAGTACTAAGTCCCCGACTTCATATTCCTTGTCCTTTCGGGCTAGGTCTGCATATTTCTTCTGTCTGTCTTGGGCTGCTACAAGTCATCCTCTGATAAGATCCACTATGTCTTTGGTCCTTTGGACCACTTCGGGTCCGAGCATCTTCCGCTCTCCTACTTCATCCCAGTATAAGGGAGATCGACACCTTCTTCCGTACAGGGCCTCATAAGGCGGCATTCCGATGCTAGCATGAAAGCTATTGTTATAAGAAAACTCGATCAACGGTAAGTGATCATCCCAACTTCCTTTAAGGTCTATTGCACAGACTCTCAACATATCTTCTAGTGTCTGGATGGTCCTTTCACTCTGCCCATCCGTCTGGGGATGGTACGCGGTACTCATATTTAACTTGGTCCCCGCACATTCTTGAAAGCTCCTCCAAAATCTGGAGTTGAACCTGGGGTCTCGGTCTGAGACAATGGACGCTGGGACTCCATGTTGCGTCACTATTTCCTTAAGGTAAATGTCCACCAGTCTATTGACTGTGTATCTCTCATTGATAGGAATGAAATGAGCTGACTTTGTCAGTCGGTCTATAATTACCCATATGGCGTCATGATTGGCTTTCTTCCTTGGCAAGCCTACAACAAATCCATCGCTATCTGTTCCCATTTCCATTCGGGAATCTCCAGGGGTCGTAAAAGTCCACTGGGTCTCTGGTGCTCTGCCTTTACTCTTTGGCAAGTCAAACATTTGCTTACCCATTCTGCTACGTCCCTCTTCATGTTGGGCCACCAGTAATATTCCTTCAAATCCCTATACATCTTGGTACTTCCCGGGTGAATGGAATACCTTAAATTATGGCTTTCATCCAAAATCTCATCTTTAAGCTCTTGAACGTTTGGAACCCAAATCCGGTAGGAATACCTCATTATCCCCTTATTGTCCCTCTCAGTATGGATCTCTTCTCCAGTCATTGACTCTCTGCCCTCCTTCATCATTCTTTCTTGGCATAATCTAATCTTTTCCAATAACTCTGGCTGCATTGAGATCTCAAAAAGCTTTTCCGTTCCGGTTCTGGTTACCTTTACTTCTATTTCCATTCTCTCAAAATCCCTTATCAATTCTTCCGAAGTTGTTATCATTCTGAGTCTTTCCTTTCTACTAAGGGCGTCAGCCACCACATTGGCTTTCCCCGGATGATAGAGAATCTCACAATCATAGTCCTTGATTAGTTCTAACCATCTCCTATGGCGCATGTTGAGCTCTTTCTGCGTAAATATGTACTTGAGGCTCTTATGGTCTGTGAAAATCTCACACTTCTCTCCATACAAGTAGTGCCTCCAAATTTTTAAGGCAAATACTATTGCCGCGAGCTCAAGGTCATGAGTAGGATATCTAATCTCATATTCCTTCAGTTGTCTCGACGCATACGCAATCACTTTACCGTGCTGCATAAGCACACACCCTAATCCTTTGTGCGACGCGTCACTATATATCACAAAATCTCCTTTTCCGTCCGGCAATACCAACACCGGGGCTGTTACCAACCTTTTCTTTAATTCCTGAAAACTGTTCTCACATTTCTCCGTCCATTCAAACTTCTCTGTCTTACGAGTAAGTCGTGTCAAAGGGGCTGCGATCTTCGCAAAGTCCAGTACAAATCTACGATAGTAGCCGGCCAATCCTATGAAACTCCTTACCTCTGTGGGTGTGGTTGGCCTTTCCCAATTTGAGACCGCCTCTATCTTAGAGGGGTCGACCAATACTCCTTCTTTATTGATCACATGTCCTAAAAACTGTACTTCATTCCGCCAGAATTCACACTTCGAGAATTTGGCAAATAACTGTTCCTCTCTGAGTATTCCTAGAGCTATCCTCAAATGCTCTGCATGTTCTGCCTCAGTCCTGGAGTAGATCAAAATATCATCGATAAAAACTATCACACACTTGTCCAAGTACTTCTTAAATACTCTATTCATTAAATCCATGAAAGCCGTCGGGGCGTTGGTTAATCCAAAGGACATTACCAAGAACTCATAATGCCCATACCTGGTACGGAACGTTGTCTTGGAAATATCTTCGGGTTTAATCTTTAGTTGGTGATTTCCAGTTCTCAGGTCGATCTTGGAAAAATAAACAGCATCCTTTAGCTGGTCAAACAGATCGTCTATTCTAGGTAATGGGTACCTGTTCTTTATGGTTAGCTTGTTCAACTCTCGATAGTCGATGCACAGCCTCATGCTCCCATCTTTCTTCTTAACAAATAAAACTGGTGCTCCCCACGGAGATACACTGGGTCTTATCATACCCTTATCCAAGAGTTCCTGCAATTGGATAGCTAATTCCTTCATTTCTAACGGGGCTAACCGGTAAGGTGCTTTTGAAACTGGCGTCGTCCCTGGGGCCAATTCAATAGCAAATTCAATCACTCTATCGGGTGGTAATCCCGGAAGGTCTTGTGGGAATACGTCTTCAAATTCATTGACTACCGGAATATCTTGTAAGTTGGGCACCTCCTTCTGCGTGTCCACCATATAGGCTAGGTAAGCCTCATTTCATTTTCGTAGCATCCTTCTGGCCTGGGCCATAGTCAAAAATTTCTGCGTCTGCCTCTTTCCTCTAAATATAACTTCTTTCTTTCCTGAGATGTTTAACTTAACTTTCTTCCCTTTACAGTCTATCTGAGCATCATTGCTAGATAGCCAGTCCATTCCCAAAATTACATCAAACTCCCCTAATTTAAAAGGGATCAGATCAACACTAAAAGATTGTTCCCCTATGCCTATCTCACAGGCTGGGTGAATCTGGTTAACAGGAATAATTTCATGATTGGCTATTTCTACTTGTAAGGGTTCTATCAAGGGTTCAGCCTTAAGTCTTAATTTACGCGCAAAGTCCCTTGATATAAAAGATTTAGTTGCTCCCGAATCAAATAAAACATTTGCACTGACTGAATTTAGAGAAAGGGTACCTGCTATCACATCTGAATCTTTGATAGCATCCTGGACTGTCATGTTGAAAGTCCTTACAGTAGGTGGCTTATTGGAGGCAGCCCTGCTGGCTCCTGAAGCTGCTGGTTTGTTCATTGGGCATTCCCTCTTCCAATGACCCGGGCGTCCACACTGATGACAAGTGGTGGTTGGAATGACGGCAGGGGCTGACGAAGGGCATTTGTGAGAATAGTGACCCAATTGCCCACACTTAAAGCAGGTTACTGGCTTTCCTTTACACTCCCCAGTGTGCATCCTTCCACAAGTGTTACAGGCTGGAAATGGGGGTCGAGACTGGTTGGAATAGGACATTCTTGACTTCTGGCCGCTCTGGCTCACACTCACGCTCATTGGCCGCTTAAACCCAGTGTTCTTTCCCGGTAGGGACACTGCTCCTCGATTAAATCTAGTTGGGAAGCTCCTTCCTGCAGAACCTCCACCCATGCTAATACTTTTCCTCTTTATTCCCTTCTTCTCCCTTTCCTTCTGCATCTGTTCACTTCCGACTTCTACAATCGTTGCCTTTTGCACCAGAGTGGCATAATCCGTAAGCTCAAGGATTGCCACCCTATTCTGAATCCATGGTTTCAGTCCCTGCTGAAACCTTCTAGCTTTCTTTTCCTCGGTGCTCACAAACTCCGGCACAAACCTTGATAACTCAGTAAATTTCGCTTCGTACTCTGCTACAGACAAGTTATTCTGCTTTAGCTCCAAGAACTTGAGCTCCATCTGGTTTTCCATAAACCTCGGAAAATACTTTCCCAGAAATAACTGACTGAACCTCTCCCAGGTTATGATAGCATCTGTCTCCATGTTTTTCTTGGCCTCCCACCAGTAGTTATCCTCTCCTTTCAGAAGGTAGGTAGCAAATACAGTCTTCTGTGCCTCATCGATACTCAGAATCTCAAAGGATTTCTCCATTTCCTTTAACCATGCCATTGCCTCAACTGGGTCGGCTGATCCGTGGAACTCAGGGGGCTTAAGGGACTTAAAAGCCCTGAAAGAGTTTGCCATAGCATTGTTATTTCCTTGAGGGGGTGGGTTGGGTTGACGTTCCAAGTTCTGCCTTAGGAGTTGCATGAACTGGCCCATGGGATCAATGCCTGGGTTTGGTACTGGTTGCTCAACCTCAGTTTCTCCTTCTTCAGCCTCTATCTCAAATCCCTCAACATCATATATTTCCTCTTCCTCTTCATACAGGGAGTCATCCTGTTCCATATAATCCTCGTCTTCCTCTTCACTGTGTTCCTGGTTCCTATCATCCTGGTTATGGCTTCCCTGGTCCTCAGATCCAGGGTTCGCCCTAGTTCCAATCTTCCTTGGCGGCATGATTCTGATAAAAAAAATATTATTGGGAAATTCAACATTAGGTCACAATCATATACAACATTGTGCCTTGCACAGCTCTATAATGGGGAGAACGTATCTCGCAATTCTATTATTTTATGACAGTTTTAATAAGAAGTGCAGTAATAATAATGATAAGAACAGTGATCTCGTCACTAAGGAACTGAACCGAAAGGAAACAAATATATACATAATGGGAGAAATACATAGTTTGATCTGGTCAAAAGTACAACAGTGTTACAGCCATCTGTCCCAAAAGTGATACACAAGAGTCTATCTGTCTAGTCAGAAAAAGGGATGTTATATACAAGTCAACTATCCCGAAAAATTGGCTCTTACTAAGGCCTCGACTAACTAGACAACTAGACTATTCCATCATCAATCCTGAATCACACACCGGAGCGGGTCAGCTCCCATACCCTTTCCATCGCACGACGGAAGATATAGTTGGCCTGCCGCCTGGAGATCCTACCATGCCTGTCCCCCTGGAGAGATCTGAGTCTCGCTCGGGACGTGAGCTCTATCCCCGTAAGCTCCCTCCTCAAGGATCGGGGTATAGAAGCCCTGGTCTCATAAGCTCGGGTACGCCTACCCGCCCTCTCCGCATCCAACTCCCTCCTGGCCTCATCCAGTCGGGCCTCAGCAACAGCCACTCGGGTCCTCAGTACATCCTGAACATAGCCATGAGCTAACGAAGACTGCATGTGGGCAGGGTCAAGAGGTGGTGAATCCGGAGCCGCTGGGGGTGCCTCCTCGGTCTGCCTAGGCTCGGAAGTATGGGTCTCCGAGCTGTCATCATAGGGGATCCAAGATAGTGGTGGAGGGGTAGGAGCTCTGACCACCGGAAGTGTGGGTAAAGGGGTACCAGCATACACTACCATAGGTCCGACACGCTCCTCGGCTACTGGGACCTCATCGGGGTCCTCCTCATCTGGAATAGCAATGACCTCTTTCTCTGACTCCTCTGAGGGGTCCTCCTCATTTGAAATAGCAATGACCTCCATCTCTGACTCCTCTGAGGGGTCCTCCTCATCCTCCTCCATCTCAGGCTCCTCCTGATCCTCAACATCTAGAAGTGCCTCATCATGCTCACGCTCGAACATCTCAGGGTCCTCTATCTCAGGCGCTTACACATTAAACGAGCTAAGTTACTATCATGATACTTATAAGGGTTCCCGCACGGGTTTTAACTGTCAGCACTACTTTAAGTAGTCCGACCATGAACTTGGCAAGAGTTCTTATTATCTTTGTGAGTTTGTTATTATATCGTCGCATCATCTCTGAGGTTTATAACGCTTAGCTCTGATACCATTTCTGTAACACCCCCAGATCCGGGGTCAGGGATCCGGGTCGTCACGGTCTTTCTTTCCACAATATCACTTCACTTAATTAATAAATAACCTTATGTTGTGACCCCACACTAACACACACCACAACCTGTTATAGTCTCAGAGATGAAATTGAAATAAGTACAAGTCCTTGAATCCACAATTAAACGTTATTACAACCCAAAATGATTACTTGATAAATTTACAGTTAATTGCCATTATCTGCCACAAGTTATAATTATACATAATTAATTCTCAAAAGTAGAATGCCTGATCTACCAATAGATCTACCTCTGCAGCTATAGCAGCTACAACATCAACGGGAAGACGCGGGACGCTTCCCACGCGCTTGCGCTGGGTCTGCTGGAGTCTGGCCATCTTTCCTAACTGTTGTTGTGTGATGAAGAAATAAAGCAAGAGTGAGCCTTACAGCTCGCAAGATAATATATAGCGATAACAATAATACAAGTATCTAAATGGATACTTACTAGAATCTTTTATCATGTGTAAGATAATTACTTACTAGATATAAGTTTTAAAAGAAGATGAAGTTACCAATTACTTCACTATACTTATACCATTTTTAGAAATCTACTTGAACTACTACTGTTCAAAGTATAATAAGATTCACGAGGTCATCCCATAGATGAGACCATAAATAAAACTTGAAAATATTTGATCTTTGAAATATTTTGAAAAGAAATGAAGTTACGAGATACTTCATTCAATGGATACACCAATAAAACTATTTGACCCTGTCAATGCTTCGGCAACCACCCATTAGTAGCCTTCCGATCGAAATGCTATGGGTAGTGTTGCAGAATTATCCAAATGGAGGATGAACTCATTACGGGAGTTTGCCGCGCTAGGAAGACCACTTACGATGATCAGTCGTAGTAGTACAACCCCACCATTTTCTACATGTAGAGGAGAACCTGTCGGATTTACTTGTCAACCGAACACTGAACTCCTAAGGAATGAACCGCCTTAGCGGAACTTCCAGGCCATTTGGGCCAATATAATAATACGGCTGGGCCGGTGCTACTCGGCCACTTACGCCACTCCTAGTTCAGATGAAATCCATGACTCTGAAACGTAAAGCTCGTCCCCACTTTCCCCAAGTAGAAACTTGTTGATACGGCTCCACCAAGAAGTCGTATCTAGTTGGAAAGGAAAACTCACCGATATTTCCCAGGCGATGCCTGTTAATGGATTAACTTGTTCCAAGAATTTTACTTCCCGAGTATTGGGTAAGTAATCAAAACTCTTTTATCAAGACAGCAACCTTGTTGCGAATATAAAACACACCACAGAGCCGGATCCCTCAGGTTTTGAGCGAGTATTTAAATCCCCTTCGAAAGGAGGATCTTAAATATAAAAATGAGTTTTGGGATCCGCTCTAACTTTTTTAAAAATCATTTTAAAGACTCGAAAACACTTTAAAGAGTGTTTGGAATAATGCTGATTTAATAAAGTAAATCAGTCTCAATAAAAAGAAATATCTGGATATTATTATTTAAATAATATTTCCATAAAGAATAATCTTTATAAATATAATTGAAGTAGAAGTTTTAAAACTCTTACTTGAATGAAAATTAAATAATCAAGGATATACTTATACAAAAATACTATCTTTATTTGAATAATCGAAAATAAGTTTGATTATCGAAACATTATTCTTTAATAAATTAAAGAATATTATTAAATAATAAGCGGAGTCATAATACCTCGAATGAATATTATAATTAATATTCATTAAATAAAATAACGGAGTCATACATCCTCAAATGAATATTCAAGTAATATTCAATAAATAATATAAAGGAGTCATAAGTCCTCGAATGAATATTCAAGATAATATTCATTAATAAAATAAAGTTATCGAATAAACCTTATTCGATTAATAGTTTGGAAAACTATAACCATATATATATATAAATTCTACTCGGGATCCTCGACTCCCGGTTTTCGAAAATGTTTTCACCTTTGGGTCCCTATACTAAGGGTATATGCAAATTACCGCTATTCTCTAGCATAGGTATTATCAACTGAACCAACAGATATATATGGAAAGAATACGAAACAGGCATGCATATATACCATATCACATGCTCCAATATATTGCAAGAATTTGCTAATTAACCAACATGCATTTATCACAAGACGATGCATATACATATATACATCACAACAACAGTATAGCGGGTAGAAAACTTGCCTGAGCGACTGGGGGTGATAAAAGGCTCGGGACGAGTCTGGTAACCTATAAACAACAAGTAAGTTGGAATTAAACCAAAGTCACTTGTAAATCTATACTTTAACTAACTTAGACTCTAACGCTTGTTTTGCGCTTACTTGTTCTCTTAAGTCACTCGAGTACCCTCGGCTCCACCATTTTTAATAAATTAACCATTACGGGTTTTAAGGCGATTCTTTCGCGGGTGTCTTACCAAATGCCTACCACTCTTACCATAATTGTTTCATACATTAATTAACCCTTTTTGGTCTTTAACCTATGTTTCAAAGTAAGGCGAGGGGAAAAGTTTCGTTCGCGAAACGCCGTTACTTAAAACGGTCGTTTCTCCTAAACCGTATATCGGAATCAAACGAACTACATATCAAAACGAATCTCGTAACATGAACTATCTAAAAATGGCAATGGTCAACATCTAGCAGGGGTTCTCGGGTCCTAATGTTATGAACAAAAGCAGTCTAAAGTAAATCAGACATTACGACGGCTATGTTTACGCGATTTCCCAATTTTAAACCATTCAAAAACCATCACAATTCAACCTCAACCCATTCATACAACCAAAGTCCATCCTTATCACATCATAACAGCCCCAATCAATTCAATATTAACATTTATACTTATGCCTAAGCTTGAATTTAACTATACTTAAGTTCTTTTAACCAAAACAACAAGATTCACCATTCCATTTCACTACCACTCCAACCCAAACTCTAAACCACAAGCATTAAGCTAGTTTATCACCATAATAATCAAAATCATCTTATTATACAAAGGAATCTAGGGTTTGGAGATGATATACCTTCCTTGAAGTGGTGGGAGTAGCTAGGAAGCCTTAAGAAGCCTTGAGAAGTCTTAGGGATGCTTGGATCTTAAAGGAAAACAAGAAAAATTCAAGTTAAAAACTTTGAAATCACTATTCATTGTCTTCTTCATTGATTTATTGAAGAAGATTGAGAATGAATGGGGTGCTTAAACTCATGATATAGCCATAACTATGCATAAGGATGATTAGGGAATTATCTTACCAATTTAGGATGCTTGGATCTTGGATTTTGAAAAATTTTCCCTTTGAAATGCCAAAAAGATGAGAGCAAGTTCTTGGTGAAGAGAAATAAATTTTTGTTTTGGTGAAAAATGATTTGTTTTGGCTTGGTTGATTTGGTTTTGTTTTTGTTTTAGTTAATTACCTATTTAACCTTGGACTTTGTGTGGTTAACAATCCACCATATTTCCTTCCTTTTTATGTCATGCTATGATGTCATCTTCCCCTCCTTGTCCTCTTCCCATTGGTTGGTGACATCATCCTCTCTAATCCCTTTGATTAACTTCCTAATTGTTTGCCTAATGACCGCTGATCTGTTATACGGTTCGCTTAACTTTCGTTTTCGTTTATCATTTGAGGGATCATACCCGGGATCTTATTACTTAGGTTCCCTTAACCTTTCTCAATATATTATATTCCTTTTATGATCCTCTCTTATAATCCTTTAATTTAAATCCTTTTTATCCTGTTATCTTATACTCAATTCTTTCCGTATCTAGTGGATTTCCGGGAAAAATCAAAGTGTTCGGTATTGGATTCTGACGATCTTTACATACACTTATATACCATGTAGAGTACTAATAAAATCTCAGAATATCCATAACAGAACCCCTACATAGTGTGGCATGAAAAGTTTTCTCATTCAGCTAAAACACTATTCATAAGGGTTACAAAAAGTTGAAAATTTTGGGGGTTATTACAAATAAGGTACAAATTGACTCTAAAATGTTGAAGAGTGACTTACATGGTTCATTAGAGGCAAAATGTGGCCCAAAATTGACTCGTATAAATGTGGTACCAAGATGTAGTTAAAGGAAGTCAAATTGCATGTATATGATGTTAACATGTCAATGTACCAATATGGTGGCAAGTGACTCTAATAGGGTGCAAAATGACTCTAATATGGTGAAGAGTGACTTACATGTTTGATTAGAGCCAAAATGCAGCCCAAAATTGACTCGTATAAAAGTGGTACCAAGAGATGGTTAAACGATATTAATTTCATGTTGATGATGTTAATATGTCAATTGTACCAATATATGGTGGCAAGTGACTCTTATAGGGTGCAAAGTGACTCTAATATGGTGAAAAGTGACTTACAAAGTTGATTAGAGCCAAAATGTGGCCCAAAATTGACTCGTATAAAAGTGGTACTAAGAAGTGGTTAAAGAATGTTAAATTGCATGTTGATGATGTTAACATGTCAATTGTACCAATATATGTTGGCAAGTGACTCTTATTGACACTATATGGTGAAAAGTGACTTACATAGTTGATTATAGCCAAAATGTGGCCCAAAATTGACTCGTATAAAAGTGGTACCAAGAGGTGGTTAAAGGATGTTAAATTGCAAGTTGATGATGTTAAAAGATCAATTGTACCAATATATGGTGGCAAGTGACTCTTATAGGGTGCAAAGTGACTCTAATATGGTGAAGAGTGACTTACATGGTTGATTAGAGCCAAAATGTGGCCCAAAATTGACTCGTATAAACGTGGTACCAAGAGGTGGTTAAAGGATGTTAAATTGTATGTTGATGATGTTGACATATCAATTGTACCAATATATAGTGGCAAGTGACTCTATAGGGTACAAAGTGACTCTAATATGGTGAAGAGTGACTTACATGGTTGATTAGAGCCAAAATATGGCCTAGAATTGACTCGTATAAATGTGGTAGCAAGAGGTGGTTAAAGGATGTTAAATTGCATGTTGATGATGTCAAAAGATCAATTTTACCAATATATGGTGTCAAGTGACTCTTATAGGGTGCAAAGTGACTCTAATATGGTGAAGAGTGACTTACATGGTTGATTAGAGCCAAAATGTGGCCCAAAATTGACTCGTATAAACATGGTACCAAGAGGTGGTTAAAGGATGTTAAATTGCATGTTGATGATGTTGACATATCAATTGTACCAATATATGGTGGCAAGTGAGTCTTATAGGGTGCAAAGTGACTCTAATATGGTGAAGAGTGACTTACATAGTTGATTAGAGCCAAAATGTGGCCTAAAATTGACTCGTATAAATATGGTTCCAAGAGGTGGTTAAAGGATGTTAATTTTAATGTTGATGATGTTAACATGTCAATTTACCAATATATGGTGTCAAGTGACTCTTATAGGGTGCTAAGTGACAGTAATATGGTGAAGACTGACTTACTTGGTTGATTAGAGCCAAAATGTGGCCCAAAATTGACTCGTATAAATGTGGTACCAAGAGGTGGTTAAAGGATGTTAAATTGCATGTTGATGATGTTAACATGTCAATTGTACCAATATATGGTGGCAGGTGACTCTTATAGGGTGCAAATTGACTCTAATATGGTGAAGAGTGACTTACATGGTTGATTATAGCCAAAATGTGGCCCAAAATTGACTCGTATAATAGTGGTACCAAGAGTTGGTTAAAGAATGTTAAATTACATGTTGATGATGTTAACATGTCAATTGTACCAATATATGATGGCAAGTGACTCTTATAGGGTGCAAAGTGACTCTAATATGGTGAAGAGTGACATACATGGTTGATTAGAGCCAAAATGTGACCTAAAATTGACTCGTATAAAAGTGGTACCAAGAGGTGGATAAAGGATGTTAAATTGCATGCTGATGATGTTAAAAGGTCAATTGTACCAATATATGGTGGCAAGTGACTCTAATAGGGTGCAAAGTGACTCTAATATCGTGAAGAGTGACTTACATGGTTGATTAGAGCCAAAATGTGGCCCAAAATTGACTCGTATAAAAGTGGAACCAAGAAGTGGTTATAGGATGCTAAATTGCATGTTGATGATGTTGACATGTCAATTGTACCAATATATAATGGAAAGGGACTCTTATAGGGTGCAAAGTGACTCTAATATGGTGAAGAGTGTCTTACATGGTTGATTAGAGCCAAAATGTGGCCTAAAATTGACTCGTATAAATGTGAAACCAAGAGGTGGCTAAAGGATGTTAAATTGCATGTTGATGATGTTAAAAGGTCAATTGTACCAATATATGGTGGCAAGTGACTCTTATAGGGTGCAAAGTGACTCTAATATGGTGAAGAATGACTTACATGGTTGATTAGAGCCAAAATATGGCCCAAAATTGACTCGTATAAATGTGGTGCCAAGAGGTGGTTAAAGGATGTTAAATATCATGTTGATGATCTTAACATGTCAATTGTACCAATATATGGTGGCAAGTGACTCTAATAGGGTGCAAATTGACTCTAATATGGTGAAGAGTGACTTACATGGTTCATTTGAGGCAAAATGTGGCCCAAAATTGACTCGTATAAATGTGGTACCAAGAGGTGGTTAAAGGAAGTCAAATTGTATGTATATATGTTAACATGTCAATGTACCAATATGGTGGCAAGTGACTCTAATAAGGTGCAAAATGACTCTAATATGGTGAAGAGTGACTTACATGTTTGATTAGAGCCAAAATGCAGCCCAAAATTTACTCGTATAAAAGTGGTACCAAGAGATGGTTAAACGATATTAATTTGAATGGTGATGATGTTAATATGTCAATTGTACCAATATATGGTGGCAAGTGACTCTTATAGGGTGCAAAGTGACTCTAATATGGTGAAGAGTGACTTACATAGTTGATTAGAGCCAAAATGTGGCCCGAAATTGACTCGTATAAAAGTGGTGCTAAGAAGTGGTTAAAGAATGTTAAATTGCATGTTGATGATGTTAACATGTCAATTGTACCAATATATGTTGGCAAGTGACACTTATTGACACTAATATGGTGAAAAGTGACTTACATAGTTGATTATAGCCAAAATGTGGCCCAAAATTGACTCGTATAAAAGTGGTACCAAGAGGTGGTTAAAGGATGTTTAATTGCATGTTGATGATGTTAAAAGATCAATTGTACCAATATATGGTGGCAAGTGACTCTTATAGGGTGCAAAGTGACTCTAATATGGTGAAGAGTGACTTACATGGTTGATTAGAGCCAAAATGTGGCCCAAAATTGACTCGTATAAACGTGGTACCAAGAGGTGGTTAAAGGATGTTAAATTGTATGTTGATGATGTTGACATATCAATTATACCAATATATAGTGGCAAGTGACTCATATAGGGTACAAAGTGACTCTAATATGGTGAAGAGTGACTTACATGGTTGATTAGAGCCAAAATGTGGCCTAAAATTGACTCGTATAAATGTGGTATCAAGAGGTGGTTAAAGGATGTTAAATTGCATGTAGATGATTTTAAAAGATCAATTATACCAATATATGGTGTCAAGTGAATCTTATAGGGTGCAAAGTGACTCTAATATGGTGAAGAGTGACTTACATGGTTGATTAGAGCCAAAATGTGGCCCAAAATTGACTCGTATAAACGTGGTACCAAGAGGTGGTTAAAGGATGTTAAATTGCATGTTGATGATGTTGACATATCAATTGTACCAATATATGGTGGAAAGTGACTCTTATAGGGTGCAAAGTGACTCTAATATGGTGAAGAGTGACTTACATAGTTGATTAGAGCCAAAATGTGGCCTAAAATTGACTCATATAAATGTGGTTCCAAGAGGTGGTTAAAGGATGTTAATTTTCATGTTGATGATGTCAACATGTCAATTATACCAATATATGGTGTCAAGTGACTCTTATAGGGTGCAAAGTGACACTAATATGGTGAAGACTGACTTACTTGGTTGATTAGAGCCAAAATGTGGCCCAAAATTGACTCCTATAAATGTGGTACCAAGAGGTGGTTAAAGGATGTTAAATTGCATGTTGATGATGTTAACATGTCAATTGTACCAATATATGGTGGCAGGTGACTCTTATAGGGTGCAAATTGACTCTAATATGGTGAAGAGTGACTTACATGGTTGATTAGAGCCAAAATGTGGCCTAAAATTGACTCGTATAAATGTGGTAGCAAGAGGTGGTTAAAGGATGTTAAATTGCATGTTGATGATCTTAACATGTCAATTGTACCAATATATGGTGGCAAGTGACTCTAATAGGGTGCAAATTGACTCTAATATGGTGAAGAGTGACTTACATGGTTCATTTGAGGCAAAATGTGGCCCAAAATTGACTCGTATAAATGTGGAACCAAGAGGTGGTTAAAGGAAGTCAACTTGCAAGTATATGATGTTAACATGTCAATGTACCAATATGGTGGCAAGTGACTCTAATAGGGTACAAAATGACTCTAATATGGTGAAGAGTGACTTACTTGGTTGATTAGAGCCAAAATGTGGCCCAAAATTGACTCGTATAAATGTGGTACCAAGAGGTGGTTAAAGGATGTTAAATTGCATGTTGATGATGCTAACATGTCAATTGTACCAATATATGGTGGCAAGTGACTCTTATAGGATACAAATTGACTCTAATATGGTGAAGAGTGACTTACATGGTTGATTATAGCCAAAATGTGGCTCAAAATTGACTCGTATAAAAGTGGTACCAAGAGGTGGTTAAAGAATGTTAAATTGCGTGTTGATGATGTTAACATGTCAATTGCACCAATATATGGTGGCAAGTGACTCTTATAGGGTGCAAAGTGACTCTAATATGGTGAAAAATGACATACATGGTTGATTAGAGCCAAAATGTGGCCTAAAATTGACACGTATAAAAGTGGTACCAAGAGGTGGTTAAAGGATGTTAAATTGCATGTTGATGATGTTAAAAGGTCAATTGTACCAATATATGGTGGCAAGTGACTCTTATAGGGTGCAAAGTGACTCTAATATCGTGAAGAGTGACCTACATGGTTGATTAGAGCCAAAATGTGGCCCAAAATTGACTCGTATAAAAGTGGTACCAAGAGGTGGTTAAAGATGTTAAATTGCATGTAGATGGTCTTAACATGTCAATTGTACCAATATATGGTGGCAAGTGACTCTTATTGGGTGCAAAGTGACTATAATATGGTGAAGAGTGACTTACATGGTTGATCAGAGCCAAAATATGGCCTAAAATTAACTCGTATGAATGTGGTGCCAAAAGGTGGTTTAGGGATGTTAAATTGCATGTTGATTATGTTAACATGTCAATTGTACCAATATATGGTGGCAAGTGACTCTTATAGGGTGCAAAGTGACTCTAATATGGTGAAGAGTGACTTACATGGTTGATTAGAGCCAAAATATGGCCCAAAATTGACTCGTATAAATGTGGTGCCAAGAGGTTGTTAAAGGATGTTAAATTGCATGTTGATGATATTAACATGTCAATTGTACTAATATATGGTGGCAAGTGACTCTAATAGGGTGCAAATTGACTCTAATATGGTGAATAGTGACTTACATGGTTAATTAGAGGCAAAAATGTGGCCCAAAATTGACTCGAATAAATGTGGTTCCAAGAGGTGGTTAAAGGATGTTAATTTTCATGTTTATGATGTTAACATGTCAATTGTACCAATATATGGTGGAAACTGACTCTTTTATGGTGCAAAGTGACTCTAATATGGTGAAGACTGACTTACTTGGTTGATTAGAGCCAAAATGTGGCCCAAAATTGACTCGTATAAATGTGGTACCAAGAGGAGGTTAAAGGATGTTAAATTGCATGTTGATGATGTTAACATGTCAATTGTACCAATATATGATGGCAAGTGACTCTTATAGGGTGCAAAGTGACTCTAATATGGTGAAGAGTGACATACATGGTTGATTAGAGCCAAAATGTGGCCCAAAATTGACTCGTATAATAGTGGTACCAAGAGTTGGTTAAAGAATGTTAAATTGCGTGTTGATGATGTTAACATGTCAATTGTACCAATATATGATGGCAAGTGACTCTTATAGGGTGCAAAGTGACTCTAATATGGTGAAGAGTGACATACATGGTTGATTAGAGCCAAAATGTGACCTAAAATTGACTCGTATAAAAGTGGTACCAAGAGGTGGATAAAGGATGTTAAATTGCATGCTGATGATGTTAAAAGGTCAATTGTACCAATATATGGTGGCAAGTGACTCTAATAGGGTGCAAAGTGACTCTAATATCGTGAAGAGTGACTTACATGGTTGATTAGAGCCAAAATGCCGCCCAAAATTGACTCGTATAAAAGTGGTACCAAGAGGTGGTTAAAATGTGTTAATTTACATGTTGATAATGTTAACAGGTCAATTGTACCAATATATGGTGGCAAGTGACTCTTCTAGGGTGCAAAGTGATTCTAATATGGTGAAGAGTGACTTACATGGTTGATTAGAGCCAAAATGTGTCCCAAAATTGACTCGTATAAATGTGGTTCCAAGAGGTGGTTAAAGGATTTTAATTTTCATGTTGATGATGTTAACATGTCAATTGTACCAATATATGGTGGCAAGTGACTCTTATAGGATGCAAAGTGACTTTAATATGGTAAAGTGTGACATACATGGTTGATTAGAGCCAAAATGTGGCCTAAAATTGACTCGTATAAATGTGGTACCAAGAGGTGGTTAAAGGATGTTAAATTGCATGTTGATGATGTTAAAAGGTCAATTGTACCAATATATGGTGGCAAGTGACTCTTATAGGGTGCAAAGTGACTCTAATATGGTGAAGAGTGACTTACATGGTTGATTAGAGCCAAAATGTGACCTAAAATTGACTCGTATAAATGTGGTTCCAAGAGGTGGTTAAAGGATGTTAATTTTCATGTTGATGATGTTAACATGTCAATTGTACCAATATATGGTTGCAAGTGACTCTTATAGGGTGCAAAGTGACTCTAATATGGTGAAGACTGACTTACTTGGTTGATTAGAGCCAAAATGTGGCCCAAAATTGACTCGTATAAATGTGGTACCAAGAGGTGGTTAAAGGATGTTAAATTGCATGTTGATGATGCTAACATGTCAATTGTACCAATATATGGTGGCAAGTGACTCTTATAGGATACAAATTGACTCTAATATGGTGAAGAGTGACTTACATGGTTGATTATAGCCAAAATGTGGCTCAAAATTAACTCGTATAAAAGTGGTACCAAGAGGTGGTTAAAGAATGTTAAATTGCGTGTTGATGATGTTAACATGTCAATTGCACCAATATATGGTGGCAAGTGACTCTTATAGGGTGCAAAGTGACTCTAATATGGTGAAAAATGACATACATGGTTGATTAGAGCCAAAATGTGGCCTAAAATTGACACGTATAAAAGTGGTACCAAGAGGTGGTTAAAGGATGTTAAATTGCATGTTGATGATGTTAAAAGGTCAATTGTACCAATATATGGTGGCAAGTGACTCTTATAGGGTGCAAAGTGACTCTAATATCGTGAAGAGTGACCTACATGGTTGATTAGAGCCAAAATGTGGCCCAAAATTGACTCGTATAAAAGTGGTACCAAGAGGTGGTTAAAGATGTTAAATTGCATGTAGATGGTCTTAACATGTCAATTGTACCAATATATGGTGGCAAGTGACTCTTATTGGGTGCAAAGTGACTATAATATGGTGAAGAGTGACTTACATGGTTGATTAGAGCCAAAATATGGCCTAAAATTGACTCGTATGAATGTGGTGCCAAAAGGTGGTTTAGGGATGTTAAATTGCATGTTGATTATGTTAACATGTCAATTGTACCAATATATGGTGGCAAGTGACTCTTATAGGGTGCAAAGTGACTCTAATATGGTGAAGAGTGACTTACATGGTTGATTAGAGCCAAAATATGGCCCAAAATTGACTCGTATAAATGTGGTGCCAAGAGGTTGTTAAAGGATGTTAAATTGCATGTTGATGATATTAACATGTCAATTGTACTAATATATGGTGGCAATTGACTCTAATAGGGTGCAAATTGACTCTAATATGGTGAATAGTGACTTACATGGTTAATTAGAGGCAAAAATGTGGCCCAAAATTGACTCGAATAAATGTGGTTCCAAGAGGTGGTTAAAGGATGTTAATTTTCATGTTTATGATGTTAACATGTCAATTGTACCAATATATGGTGGAAACTGACTCTTTTAGGGTGCAAAGTGACTCTAATATGGTGAAGACTGACTTACTTGGTTGATTAGAGCCAAAATGTGGCCCAAAATTGACTCGTATAAATGTGGTACCAAGAGGAGGTTAAAGGATGTTAAATTGCATGTTGATGATGTTAACATGTCAATTGTACCAATATATGGTGGCAAGTGACTCTTATAGGGTGCAAATTGACTCTAATATGATGAAGAGTGACTTACATGGTTGATTATATCCAAAATGTGGCCCAAAATTGACTCGTATAAAAGTGGTACCAAGAGGTGGTTAAAGGATGTTAAATTACGTGTTGATGATGTTAACATGTCAATTGTATCAATATATGGTGGCAACTGACTCTTATAGGGTGCAAAGTGACTCTAATATGGTAAAGAGTGACATACATGGTTGATTAGAGCCAAAATGTGGCCTAAAATTGACTCGTATAAAAGTGATACCAAGAGGTAGTTAAAGGATGTTAAATTGCATGTTGATGATGTTAAAAGCTCGAGTGTACCAATATATGGTGGCAAGTGACTCTTATAGGGTGCAAAGTGACTCTAATATCGTGAAGAGTGACTTACATGGTTGATTAGAGCCAAAATGTGGACCAAAATTGACTCGTATAAAAGTGGTACCACGAGGTGGTTAAAGATGTTAAATTACATGTTGATGGTGTTAACATGTCAATTGTACCAATATATGGTGGCAAGTGACTCTTATAGGGTGCAAAGTGACTATAATGTGGTGAAGAGTGACTTACATGGTTGATTAGAGCCAAAATATGGCCCAAAATTGACTCGTATAAATGTGGTGCTAAGAGGTGGTTAAAGGATGTTAAATTGCATGTTGATTATGTTAACATGTCAATTGTACCAATATATGGTGGCAAGTGACTCTTATAGGGTGTGTAACACCCCCAAATCCGGGATCGGGGATTCGGGTTGTCACGAGTTCCATTTCCCTTAATAACACCCAATCTTAATAAACAATCAACTACTCTGTACGGTGACCCCACAATAAACACACACACCACAAGTTATAGTCTCAGAGATGAATATCCAAAAAATAACACGAGTCATTTTATTCCAAAATTATATGCCATTACACCTTAAAAGGGTTTCTGAATAGATTTACATTTCTTTGCCATTATTACAATTGTTAAAGATACATAAGTCTGCTACATCAAAAGTTGAAAGCCTAGCCTATTGGTAGTTCCTACCTCAGCTACAGCGACATCAATGCCTATAGGAAACTGCGGAACGTTTCCTATCCGCTCGCGAATTGGGAGCTTGGTCATGTTCATCTTTTCTATCTGTTGTTGTGTGATGAAAGAAGAAAGCAAGGGTGAGCAACAAGCCCACCAAAATAATATGTATAATGATTAACTATATATGAGCATTCTCATAGTACTAATGAAAGTCTTGGTCAAGAAGAAATGAACCAAGCTGATATCTTAACGCGACCAAGTCGCAAAATATTCAGTATACATATATATATACTTTTCAAAATCTTGGAAGTCCTCTTCCATGCATAATATACACATAGTTCCAGTTTATAATTGTATAAAACTATCGTTGCAAGGTGATCTCATATATCTAACCTTGTCTCAACATTTTTTTGTGAAAATCTTTGTCATGCATAAGATAATCATTAACCAGATATAAGTTGAAAAGATGAAGTTACAAGATACTCCAATATACTTATATCTTTTCTGAATACTACTTGAACTACCACCGTTCAAGTTATAATTAGTTTCAAAAGTTCATCACATAGATGAGACTACAAGACAAGATTTGAATAGATTCAATCTTTGAATATTATTATAAATAATGAAGTTATGAGATACTTCATTAAGTCCCGATATATATATACACCTATATATATACATTGCATACACTCCTTGAAAACCTCTGTTATGAAAATTATAAACAGAGTTGCAATATCCAATGAATTTGGAAAGGGGAAAACCTTGGCATAAACTTGATATCTTGCTGATCAGGCAAAGATACCAATAAGTAACCTTTTTCTACTAGTAGATGGATGAATCCCCCACCGTTCATCACCCTGGCCACATAAGGACCTTGTGCTGGACCGCCACCCGGCCTCTTACGCGTTGATGGACTGCCACCCAGCCACTTACACTTTGATAGACCGTACCCCGGCCTGTCGCTTATGCCAACTCAATTAGAGGGACTTACTTCCTGAACGTTGGGCAAGTAATCAAATTGTTTTGTCAAAACAGCAACCACATTGCGAATGTAAAATACACCACAGAGCCGGATCCCCTAGGTTTTGAGCGAGTATTTAAATCCCCTTCGATAGGAGGATCTTAAATATAAAAAAATGAGTTTTTTTTTGGGATCCGCCCTGACTTTTATAAATCATTTTGAAGACTCGAAAACATTTTTAAGAATGTTTGGAGTACTGCTGATTTATTAAAATAAATCAGTCCCGATATATTAGAAATACCTGAATATTATTATTTAAATAATATTCTCATAAAGATAATCCTTATAAAAATAATCGAAGTAGAAGTTTTGAAACTCATACTTGAAATGAATATTAAATAACCGAAGATATACTTATACGAAAGTACTATCTTTATTTGAACAATCGAAAATAAGTTTGATTATCGAAACATTATTCTTTAATAAAATAAAGAATATTATTAAATAATAAGCGGAGTCATAATACCTCGAATGAATATTATAAATAATATTCATTAAATAAAATAAACGGAGTCATACATCCTCAAATGAATATCTAATTAATAATCATTAAATAGAATAAACAGAGTCATAAGTCCTCGAATGAATATTCAAATAATATTCATTAAATAAAATAAAGTTATCGAATAAACCTTATTCGATCAATAGTTTTGAAAACTATATCCCCATATATATAAATATATATATATATAATATATACTCGGGAACATCGACTCCCGGTTTAGAAATATGTTCACCTTTGGGTCCCCTATACTAAGGGTATACGCAACTACTGCTTATTTCTAGCATAGGTATTATGCAACTATAAGCATTGAAAGCAACAGATAGATAACCAGGTTACGAAACAGACATGCATATATACCATATCAGCATGCTCCAATATATCGCAAAATTTGCTAATAACAATCATGCACTTATCACAAGATAATGCATATACATATATTTACATCACAACAACAGTATAACGGGTAGAAAACTTGCCTGAGCGACTGGGGGTTATAAATGGCATGGGATGAGTCTGGTAACCTATAAACAACATACAAGTTGGAATTAAACCAAAGTCGCTTAAGAATCTAGACTTTAACCAATTAGACTCTAACGCTTGCTTTTGCGCTTAACGATTCACTTACGTCGCTCGAGTACCCTCGACTCCACCATTTTTAATAAATTAACCATTAAGAATTTTAAAGCGATTCTTTCGCGAGTACCTTACCAACTGCCTAATCCACTTAACATAATTGATTCATACCCCAATTAGTCATTTAAAGTCCTTAACCAAGGTTTCAAAGTAAGGCGAGGGGTAATGGTTCGGTCGCGAAACGCCGTTACTTAAAACGGTCGTTTCTCCTAAACTGTACATCGGATTCAAACGAACCACATATCAAAACGAAGCTCGTAACATGAACTATCTAATCATGGCAATGGTCAAAACCTAACAGTGAGTTCACGGGTCCTGATTGTTAAGAACAAAATAGTCTTAAAGTAAATTGGACATTACGACGGCTATGTTTACGCGATTACCAAATTTTAAACTACTCCAATCAACCACAATCAACCACAAATCAACCCATAACCACCAATACCACCAAACTTCATCCAAACCTTACTAACTCAGTCCATAACCTCATGATTTTTCCAACTTATTCAATCTCAAACAAGAGCTACTAATTATACTTAAGGTTCATCAACCAACAACCAAGATTTATAACCCAAAATCATTATAATTCCATCCAAACTCTAAACATACAAGAATCATGCTGTCATGAACTACAACAAACAAAACCAAACCTAATACTCAAAGTAAAGTTAGGGTTTGGAGGGGTTATACCTTCCTTGGAGAGTGGAGAATCACTTAGGAAGCCTTAAATAACCACTAACTATCTTTACTAAGCTTGGATCTTGAAGAAAACATAAGAAAACACAAAGTTAGTTTCTTGAAAACACTATTCACCAAGAACTTTGATGAATTGATTAGCTATGTTAAACATGGAATCTTGAGCTTAAACTTATGGCTCATCTTAGTTATGAATTATGGAATCTAAAGAAACAAACCTCTTGAATTATGAAGGTGTGTAGCTTGATTTTTGAAATTTTCTCCTTTGCTTTTCATGGAAAAGCCGAGAGCAAAGAGTGGGGGAAGAAGAAAATGTTTTTGTTTTGGTTGCTTTTGATTTTTGTGTTTGTTTTGCTTGTTAATTAGGTTGTTACCATGGGAAATATTGTGTGGCTCACAATCATCCAACAACACACTTGCTTGGTCATGCTTATGTCACCATATGAAGTCACCCTCCCTCCTTTGTCCTCTTCTCATTGGTTTGATGACATCATCCCCACTAATCTCTTTGATTAGCTTTTAATTATTTGGCTAATGACCGCTGATCTGTTATACGGTTCGCTTAAATTTCGTTTTCGTTTATCGTTTGAGGGATCATACCCGGGATCTTATTACTTAGGTTTCCTTAACCTTTCTCAAAACATTATATTCCTTTTCATGATCCCCTCTTAAAATCCTTGAATTTAAATCCAATTTATCCTGTTACCTTATACTCACTTCTTTCTATATCTGGTGGATTTCCGGGAAAAATTAAAGTGTTCGGAATTGGATTCTGACGATCTTTACATACACTTATATACCATATAAAGTACTAATAAAATCTCAGAATATCAATAACAGAACCCCTACATAGTGTGGCATTAAAAGTTTTCTTATTCAGCATAATCTGCAAAATCACTATTCATAAGGGTTTCAAAAATTTCAAAAAATTGGGGTTATTACAGTCTCCCCTCCTTAAAAGGATTCCGTCCCGGAATCAGATAGAAAATGAATAGGGATACTCTCTTAGCATTGCACTTTCTAACTCTCGAGTAAATTTTTCCACATTGTGGTCCTACCACCAAACTCTGCCTAGTTTGATAACCCTTATCCTAAGCACTTGTTCCTTTTCACTCTATAACCCTTCCTGGTTGCTCCATATAGGTTACATCGGGTTGCATGTCTATGCGCTCATATACCCCTATTTATCTGGCATCCGAATTACATTTCCTTAACATTGATACGTGGAACACGTTATGAACTTGCTACAGGTTCGGGGGTAGGGCTAGCTCGTATGCTAACTTCCCAATATGTTTTAGTATATCCCAGGGTCCGACAAATTGTGGACTTTGCTTTCCTTTATTTCTGAATCTCATCAATCCTTTCCAAGGGTTTTCAAGCGGATACCTTTAAAAACACTAGGTCCCCTACTTCCTATTCTTTGTCATTTCGTGTCAAATCAACATACTTCTTATGTCCATCTTGGGCTACTACCAGCCGTCCTCTGATTAGATCTATTATATCCTTGGTCCTTTGGACTACTGCGGGTCCGAGCATCTTGCGCTCTACAACTTCATCCTAACATAAGGGAGATCGACATTGTCTTCCCTCAAGGATCTCATAAGGTGATATCTCAATACTGACATATGATCTATTGTCGTAAGAAAACTCAATCCGTGTTAAGTGATCATTCCAAATTCTTTCAAGTCTATTGCACAGACTCTCATTATAGCTTTTAGCATTAGAGCTTTTACTTCTCAATACCCATTCTTTTCCAGTTCATAATCGCTACTACCTTCCGTTCCTAATATTATACTGGTTATACTTTTGCTCGTTAGCGTTCTATAACCTTTTAATAACCACGTCAACCTTAGTATCACGAATGTGTTTCCATTCCGAATACCACCATAACTTTACCACTCCTTTTTCAGCTGTTTCTATTTTCCAAAGTTTGATCAATCATATAGAAGTAAAGGAATTTGTTGAGAGATCACTATGATCATGAACACTTGTTATATCGCATAGTTAGTACAGAAGGTGGTCAGCCTTTAGTACTTGACAAGCAATTAAACAACATGTGGTATCCTACTAAGCTTCTATCACACAGATAGATAGTCATTCGACAATACCTCCCCTTCTGGAAGGGTTGTTCTTCTCAGCTTACATGAAATGAAAAGAAGAGAAAAGAACGAACTGAAGAGAATTGTATATTCGTAAAAAAAAAAATTATAGTCATAAAATATCTGGCTTGGAATCTACCTCTGAACTATAGAGGTTTGTCATAGGAGAACAAAACATATATGTATTTTTATCAACATTAAGTATTATAGCATCGTATTTCACATGCCTAAATATTTTTGCTATTCCGTCCATCATTCTATGGACCCATGCTCTTCCTCGAGCTTATACACAATCACCTTTGAAACTCCCTCGATATCGAAAATTGAATCTGGGATCTCATTCTAGACATCATCGTTACTAGAATTCTATGCTTGCACTGCAACCTTCCTCGTATAGTAATACGGCTCTCTATTCATAAGAAGGAATAAATATTCAATAGGTAAATAATCGACTTAATTAGTCTATCAACGATAACTTATACGTCAACACGACCCGATTAGTGGTACTGAATCTCAACATCCATTCCAATACAACTCTCACGGTTGTAATCAGCTCATTACTCGCAGAATCATTGCTGCATTACTATGGTCCACTACTGACCTACTGTCGTCATTCAAGTTCCATGAAATCTTAATATCTAACCATACGGAGTCCATACATGTCGTATCAAATCCTTCTAAGGAGGTAACATAATAACCATTCATGATTCATGAAGAACACTCCTGATCCTGATATACATACATGACATGAAGCAGATAAAATTGCATAAGAGTTTCAATCAAAGCAACGATAGAAGGTTAATACCATTCTTAATCATATGCCTTCAATAAAAGACTTAACTCAAAGGTTTGTTTGGTCCTTTTTGAAATATGGTCCTGGCTTATTCTCAAGATAGGACCTTCTAAGATAGATAGCCCGCTCATGGCGATTACATGAATTAAACCTTTACCAACTACTATTACGGTGGGGTATTGCACAGTCATTAGAAGAAATGTCAATCTTCCAAACCATAATACAACCTTCACAGTTTTAACCATCATCACTGTATTCCATTGGCACAAGCGCCTATAATTATCCTCTTACCTTTAAGGTGTCGGCCACCTCTTTGGCCTTTCCTGATAGTAAAATATCCTTACAGTCAATGTCATTTTAACCACCTCCAAATAAATTTTCTACCTCATTTCCAATTACTGCTTATGTGAAGATGTTTTCCTAAAATTCTGATGAGTAAAAAAAAATACCACCATTTTTCCATAAGTTATTGCCTCAGTCTTTAGAGGTTAATCATTATCACGACTAACTCTCGATCGTACTTAGGACGTCTCTTATCTTGGGTCCTTCTTGTTTTCACCATTCTTGACCTTCGTTGGGTTCAATCTATACTTTCTCATGGTTTAACATGTGCCCCGCTTGGCATTATTTTTATTACGTCATATTTCCTTTATCAAAATTTATATTCTTGAGAATTTTGAATATTACCTTTCTCCTTGTAAAACCTCTAAGGTTATCCTTGATTCGTTCCTCCTGTATTCCCTAGATACAGGGCATATCAAAATACCCTTTTCTAATACTGGAACCATTATCTATATGTTTCTGGAAAAAAATTCTCCACTGATACTTAAAGGTCGTTATTACCTTAATCTTTTCCAATTCATACTGTCAAAACTCATACTATCCCTATTAAGGGTGAAATGCCAACCTTCATGCATTCCCCTATGGTTCATCTCAAGTTATCGAAGTTATATCCTTAATCCAACCTTTAAAAAGGTACTTGCATCCTTCCATGGATAAATCAAGTTATATATCCTTGATAGATTATCTTATTCATCATTCTCACCTCGATAGTCTATACCTAATTTCATAATAGCATCCTTATTCAAATTGAGATCAATCCATATGGCCTCCAAAAGATAACAATGGTCATCCGCTTTTCTTACCTGATTTGGTAATGATAACATGGATGTTCTGGAAGATATTGGTCGTGTTCAACGTGAACCTCTTCTTAATAATTCCTTATTTACTTTTGTTGTTTATCTCAACAGTCACCTCAATGTTGGTATATCTTTCATACCCGGCGTCTCCCTTTCTGGGTATCGAGCCACCGGTCTTACACTTCACATTCTTGAAGGTCACTTCCTTCATCCAATTTTCCTAATTTCTTACTTCCTTGTCTCCTCAGTCTATCCGCGTCTCATCATTTATCCTTCGAATTATCTCAAGGTTTCCTCGAATCCTCCCAACTTACAGGGGATAAAATATATGTATCTCTTATGCCTTCAACCATCAATTTTAACTCATGGTGAATCACCCTCATTTTTTACTTCATTATGTTATGGGTTCCTTCTATCTTGATGGCGTCCTCCCTGACTATCACATTCAGGTTTTGCCCTAAATCTTATTCCTTGAACTATGACTTTCATCTAAGATCTCATCTTTAAGCTCTTGAACATTTGGAACCCAAATTCTATAGGAATACCTCATTATTCCCTTATCATCTTTCTCGGTATTAATCTCATATCTATTTGTTGGCTCTCTGCCTTCATTCATCACTTTTTCTGGCACAATATGTTCTTTTCCAATAATTCGGTCTGTATTGCAATCTCAAACAGCTTTTCGGTACCGGCTTCGGTTACCTTCACTTCTATTTCCATTTTCTCAAAATCTCTTATAAACTCTCTCAAAGACATTTTTATCTTGAGTCTCTCCTTTTTACAAGGGCATCAGCCACCACATTGGCTTTCCCCGAATGATAAAGAATCTCCCAATCATTATTCTTGATTAGCTGTAACCGCCTCCCCTGGAATATGTTGAGCTCTTTCTGCGTGAAAATGCACTAGAGCACTTATGGCTTGTGTAAATCTCGCACTTCTCTCCATACAAGTAGTGCCTCCAATATTTAGGGCAAAACTATTGCCACGAACCCAAGCTCATGGGTGGGGATATCGAATTTTATATTCCCTTAATTGTCTTGACGTGTACGCGATTACCTTGTTGTGCTGTATCTTTACAAACTTGAATGACCAATCCTACCTCTGGTAGTCGACCTAACCATGGTCATCAATTCATCAGTGGTCCTTTATTCATTCTTGTCAGGATCCTCCATGGGATCCTTCTCAGCAACTATCCCTTCTAGGACAACATCCTCAACCGCTACATCCTCAATATGAACATTATCCGATCCCACTTTAGGACGCTCTATCGGATCCATAATCTGATCTTCAATAAGTAATAAAACATCATCGCGTTGTTGCTCCTCAACCTCAGGGTTCGGAGTCCCGCTACCATATACGATAATGAACTACGCTTCTATCACGATATTTATAAGGGTTCACATAAGGGTTTTAACTGTCAGTACTACGTTAGGTAGCCCGACTATGAACTTGGCAAGAGTTCTTATTATCTTAGTGAACTTATTATCTTAACGTCACATCATCTCTGAGGTTTATAACGCTTAGCTCTGATACCATTTCTGTAACACCCCCAAATCCGGGGTCGGGGATCCGGGTTGTCACGAGTTCCATTTCCCTTAATAACACCCAATCTTAATAAACAATCAACTACTCTGTACGGTGACCCCACAATAAACACACACACCACAAGTTATAGTCTCAGAGATGAATATGCAAAAAATAACACGAGTCATTTTATTCCAAAATTATATGCCATTACACCTTAAAAGGGTTTCTGAATAGATTTACATTTCTTCGCCATTATTACAATTGATAAAGATACATAAGTCTGGTACATCAAAAGTTGAAAGCCTAGCCTATTGGTAGTTCCTACCTCAGCTACAGCGACATCAACGCCTATAGGAAACTGCAGAACGTTTCCTATCCGCTCGCGAATTGGGAGCTTGGTCCTGTTCATCTTTTCTATCAGTTATTGTGTGATGAAAGAAGAAAGGAAGGGTGAGCAACAAGCCCACCAAAATAATATGTATAATGATTAACTATATATGAGCATTCTCATAGTACTCATGAAAGTCTTGGTCAAGAAGAAATGAACCAAGCTGATATCTTAACCCGACCAAGTCGCAAAATATTCAGTATATATGTATATATATACTTTTCAAAATCTTGGAAGTCCTTTTCCATGCATAATATACACAGAGTTCCAGTTTATAACTGTATAAAACTATCGTTGCAAGGTGATCTCATATATCTAACCTTGTCTCAACGTTTTTTTGTGAATATCTTTGTCATGCATAAGATAATCATTAACCAGATATAAGTAGAAAAGATGAAGTTACAAGATACTCCAATATACTTATATCTTTTCCGAATACTACTTGAACTACCACCGTTCAAGTTATAATTAGTTTCAAAAGTTCATCACATAGATGAGACTACAAGACAAGATTTGAATAGATTCAATCTTTGAATATTATTATAAATAAGAAGTTACGAGATACTTCATTAGTCCCGATATATATATACACCTATATATATACATTTCATACACTCCTTGAAAACCTCTGTTATGAAAATTATAAACAGAGCTGCATTATCCAATGAATTTGGAAAGGAGGAAAACCTTGGCATAAAACTTGATATCTTGCTGATCAGGCAAAGATACCAATAAGTAACCTTTTTCTACTAGTAGATGGATGAATCCCCCACCGGTCATCACCCTGGCCACATAAGGACCTTGTGTTGGACCGCCACCCGGCCCTCTTACGTGTTGATGGACTGCCACCCAGCCACTTACCTTTGATAGACCGTTTACCCGGCCTGTCGCTTATGCCGACTCAATTAGAGGGACTTACTTCCCGAACGTTGGGCAAGTATCTAATTGTTTTCTCAAAACAGCAACAACGTTGCGAATGTAAAATACACCACAGAGCCGGATCCCCCAGGTTTTGAGCGAGTATTTAAATCTCCTTGGAAAGGAGGATCGTAAATATAAAAGAATGAGTTTATTTTGGGATCCGCCCTAACTTTTAGAAATCATTTTAAAGACTCGAAAACATTTTTAAGAATGTTTGGAGTACAGCTGATTTATTAAAATAAATCAGTCCCG